>NC_057812.1:512717294-512787394 GCF_018294505.1 Triticum aestivum | reverse complement strand
GTACTCACTGGGAACAGTCGACGTCGGGGGAGATGGTGAACGGCAGGGAGAGGCCGCAGTCGGCCGGCAAGTCCCGCGCCGCAGTCGCCTCGGCGCTGCCCTCTCCCGCGGCTGACTTGAGGCACTCGCACGCCTCCTGCCGGTCGGCCGTGGTGGCCGCGGCCGCCACGAGGCTTGACGCGCCGTCGCAGCAGTCGGCCGAGGGGTAGTCCTCCTCGCCCTGCAGGAACCCGAGGCACGGAGACAGGTCGGAGAGCATGCCGGAGCACGACATTGACATGTCTGCCTCAAGCTGCTGGAGGGCGAGAGCCAGCAGGAGGAGGACGGTGAGGCTGCTGGCCTTCGCAAAGCTCGAGCTCCTGCTCATGGTTGCCTTGGCTCGACTGAGAGAAGAAGCTACCGATTGTTGATTAGCTAGTCCAGTTAATTTATTTAGTAGTGGTGATTCTTGTATCGGTAGCTTTGGTGCTGTGCGTGCATGGGTATTTATAGGTACATTGGGTGAGCTGGTGAGGTAGTATTGGAGAACACTACAAGTCTTGGAAGAATTATTATTATTTTAACCTTAGTCTTGGGAAGATTAACAACCTTATTAGCAGAGGAACACGTACGTTTCGCTCATTTCCATATCTCGTTCAACAACTTGTAGTTGCAAGCTTTTCCAGTTTCTAGATACAAACCACATATTATTTTTTTCAAAACGGGGGGCTCCCCGGTCTCTTCATCAGAACGATGCATAGGATCAACTTTATTAAAAAGCAAATAGGTTAAACAAAGGTCTTAAAGTCTCAAAGTCAGTAGAGAAAAGCTCACAGAGAGCCAATAAAAAAATAGTTATAAAGCCACAACCGGCTGGCATAAGAAAGATAGAGAAACTAATTGTCTACCCTATTACATGACCGTCATCCAAACCGGTTGAAAATATTCCATGCTACCATCTTCCACCGGGTAGATGCAATAACCAAACGCTCCTTGGCCTCCGTCAGAGTGAGTAGCGACCACATACGGATCAACGCAGTGGCTCAGAAGATAACCTGCAAAAAATGAATATTTGTTGTTCTGTTAAAAACCAAATCATTTCTGCAGTTCCAGACTGCCCACAATAAAGCACATACTCCTACGCGAATGTGTCTCGCTATTCCGGTCTCTATCCCGTTAAGTCACGTTTCAAATAATGTGCTGACAGAATTCGAAGGAGTAATATTAAAGGCTATGTGCATCGTCCGCCATAATACTTTTGCCAGCGGGCAGTCAAGAAAAAGGTGTTTGATAGTTTCATCCCGATCACAAAAACTACATTTAGTAGGTCCTGTCCAATTGCGCTTTGCCAGATTGTCCTTGGTTAAGATGACTTGTTTATGTACAAACCACATAAACACTTTAATTTTCAAAGGAACTTTGACTTTCCAAACATGTTTGAAACTAGGAATGAAGCTAGAGTTGATAACATCGAGATACATTGATTTAACTGTAAACTCCCCACTCCTAGTAAGCTTCCAGCGCAACTGATCGGGTTGTTGAGACAGCTGGACCTCCATCAGTCTACTCACTAAATGGAGCCAAACTTACCAACGATTACCGGCGAGCGTCCTCCTGAATTGAATATTAAGGGGGATGGACAGAAGTAATGTTGCAAGGTAAGCATTGCGTTGTTGAACAATACTATAAAGAGACGGGTATTGAAGCACGAAGGGTGTCTCTCCTAGCCATGTATCCTCCCGAAATCGCGTGTTGGTGCTATTTCCGATTATAAACTTTGGCCTATTGAAAAGGCCGATTTGACTCTCATTAGCCCTTTTCAAAAAGGCGAGTCCGTCGGCCTTGCTGTCACATGGGATAAAGTTTTGGAATGAAGATACTTACTACAGAGAATCTGCGCCCATGTGGCCTCAATCTCTACAGATAACTTAGACAGCCACTTGCTGAGAAGACATCTATTCTTGACTTCAAGATTTTCAACACCAAGACCCCCTTGGTCTTTTGGTCGATAGATAATATCCCATTTGGTGAGTCTGTATTTTATTTTTAGTTCATCACTCTGTCAGAAGAATTGGGATCGATAGAAGTCCAGCATTTTCCTAACTCCAACTGGAACCTCAAAAAAGACAAGAGAAACATAGGCATGCTCGTGAGAACCGAATTAATAAGAATTAATCGGCCTCCGTATGACATGAGCTTACCCTTCCAGTAACTCAGTTTCTTCTCAAATCGATCCTCAATACATTTTCATTCTCTGTTTGTCAGCTTACGATGGTGAATTCGTATACCTAGATACGTAAAAGGTAAAGCCTCCAATTCGCACCCAAACAATTGCCTATAAGCCTCTTGTTCCTCATTGGCTCTTTCAAAACAGAACAATTCGCTTTTATGAAAGTTAATCTTTAACTTGGACAATTGTTCAAATAAGCATAACACCAGCTTCATATTTCTCGCTTTTTCCAAGTCGTGCTCCATAAAAATTATAGTATCATCAGTGTACTGTAGCATAGACACACCTCCATCAACTAGATGAGGCATCAAGCCACCCATCTGACCAGCCTCCTCAGCCCTTCCTATTAGAATTGCCAACATATCAATGTTGAACAAAATAGGAGACATCAGATCACCTTGTCTCAGGCCCTTATGTGTCTGGAAATAATGACCTATGTCGTCATTCACTTTAATTCCAACACTCTCTTTTTGCGTGAAAGATTCTACATGTCGTCGCCAGGCTTCATCAAAACCTTTCATACGCAAGGCCTGTTGAAGGAAAGGCCATTTGACTTTATCGTACGCTTTCTTGAAATCCACCTTGAAAACAATTCCATCTAGTTTTTTCGTGTGAATTTTGTGGAGCGTTTCATGAAGGACCACAACTCCTTTTAGGATATTTCTGTCCGGCATGAAAGTAGTTTGGGAGTGATGCATGACAGAATGCGCAATCTGCGTGAGCCTATTAGTCCCGACCTTGGTGAAAATTTTGAAACTAACGTTAAGAAGGCAGATCGGCCTGAACTGCTCAATTCTTACAGCCTCTGTTTTCTTAGGAAGCAGGATTATCGTTCCAAAATTCAGGTGAAATAATTGAATCTAACCAGAGAATAAATCATGGAACAATGGTATCAAATCCCCCTTAATAATGTGCCAGCACTTTTTATAGAACTCCAACGGAAATCCATCCGGCCCTGGAGCCTTATTATTTTTCATCTGTGAAATGGCTTCAAAGACCTCTTTCTCCGAAAATGGGGCAGTTCAAATATCATTCTCATCAGCAGCCAGTTGAGGAGCATCCTCAATCCTAAACTCATCCAGGGATACACAATTATCCTCCGGAGGCCCAAACAACTGCTTATAGTATTCGGTTATGTATAATTTTAGGTTTTCCTGTTCTAAAATCGTTCCTTCGTCTTGTTCAAGATGAAAGATTCTTTTCTTTTTGTGCTTGCCATTAGCGATCAGGTGAAAGAATTGAGTGTCTGTGTCCCCCTGGACAACTTTGCGAACCTTAGCCCGCAGCGCCCACTTCAATTCTTCGTCACGGAGCAGCTCTTTCAATCTCATCTCCGCCTCAAGTTTAGCATTAAGCTCCGTGGTCTGTAGGATTGTGGACTCGGCTTTTAAATCTAGGGACTGAATAAGTGTAAGGAGCCTTTCCTTTTCAACCTTATAAGTCCCACTAAGATGCTTAGCCCACCCACCTAAGAAACTCTCAAATGCCTTATCTTATTCTGCCAGCGCTCAACCGAAGTCCTACCTCCTACATCCTTAGCCCATTCCATGGCTATCAGATCTAGAAAGCCTTCTCTTTCAAACCACACCAGTTCGAACAAAAAAGAGTTTTTTGTTCCCCATGTGGGTTGCCTCACCAGAGTCCACCAGTAAAGGCGTGTGGTCAGAAATTCTGCGCGAAAGTGCCTGGACCGTTACCAAGGGAAATTTCTGTTCCCATTCGACGCTCGCAAGGACTCGATCCAGCTTCTTGAACGTCGGGTTTGTCAAGGTATTAGCCCAGGTAAATTTTCTACCTGAAAGCTCTATCTCTCTCAGATCCAAGCTTTCGATAATGGTATTAAACATGAACGACCACCTGCCATCAAAATTATCATTGTTCTTTTCCTCTCTCCTTCTAATAATGTTGAAATCACCCCCAACCAAGATTGGAAGCTGCTCGGAACCGAAAATTCGAACAAGATCTGCCAAAAACTCCGGTTTGAGTTCGGGCTGCGCGGCACCATATACCGCCACCAGTGCCCAATTAAACCCATCGGCCTTCGACCTAACCTGAAACTTAACTGCGAAATCTCCCATCACTACACTTCGCACTTCCAGGATTCACATCTAACTCCAAGTAAGATCCCACCCGATCTTCCTCTCGGAGGAAGGCAGTGCCAATCAAAATCGACACCTCCCGATAAAGTACTGAGAAACTGGGGAGAAAAATTATCTCTACCAGTTTCCGAGAGAGAAATAAAGTCCAACCTATGCTCGATGAAGCATCTGCAAGAAACCTTCTTTTAGCCAAGTCTTTCAGACCTCTGCTATTCCAAAATATTTCTCTCATATTTCATCATGAAATTTTTTTAGTAGTACGGATCCTAGCACTCCTGCGCACCGCCGAAGCAGGGTAAATCTTTCGCTTCCACTTGCGTTTAGGTTTGTTTTGATCCTCCACCTGGTCCACACACCCGGGCTCCGTGGATCTAACTACTTCAGCCTCGGAAGTGTCGTCCTCTTCCTCTGACTCGGGAAGGGATGGTGCAAGATCCGCACAAAAATTATCTAGCACCCTAACTCCCAACGCATCTATATCAGAGTCATTCATGGGTTTGACCGCTGCTAAGTTTCGAATCATTTTTAAAGCGCATTTCGCTTCCAAATCCAGGATATCATTTACAGAGTTAGAGATTTCACTATCATTACTACCTAGTGAAACTCCTAATTGATTTGCATTATTAATAATCTCATCATTAGAAAAATGCAATATGGAATTAGAGGTGTTGACCGACATACCAGTAGTGACCTCAATGTCACAAAGCTTGGTCGCCCTCATGGCGCACCGCTGCTGCATGTCGTAAACCCCCGGATGATCCTGGAGGCGATAGCTCATCCATCGCCCCTCAGATACCGGATCCGAAATCCCTCCAAAAGCGATGACCTCCTCCCGAGTTGCCCCGCTCGAAGTAAGGCCTCCAGCCTCACCCCCAACACCACTGCGGGGCTGCACTCCTCGAAGAAGCAGCAGGAACCGCCGAAGGCAGCGGTGGGGAGCTCCATGGCCCCATCGACATCGGCCTCGAGCTGACGCCCTGGGACACCGACGCGCAGGGGGAGGGGAGTGCGTGGGCCTCCTGCCCGTGCTCCCGGCCCGCCCCAGTCCTCTAGCTAGAGGGAGTCGCTAGCACCACCGGTAGTGCGGCCGCCCTAGCCGCTGGAGGAGAAGAGGGAGCCAAGGCCACCTGCCTAGGACCCCCTCCCCTAGGCACATCCGCCGTCGTTGGCTCCGTCGCCCGGGATGAGACAACGGGCAAAGCGGGAGAAAGAGGGGCCAGCTGCCCAAGCTCCTCCTTCCCTCCGTCAACCGAGGTCAGCACAGAGACAATCACCTCCGGGCCCCCAATCACGGGACCATCAGTAGTATCAAAGTCCAGGGTACGTATCGTGCGCTCAAGCACGTCATCGGACTCCAGCCGGTCACTCCAGAGTCTGGGAGGAGCCGAAACTGGCTCAAACGACCCAAATCTCAGAGTGTTCATAGGCACCGAAGAGGATGGTGCCGTCCCGTCCCCGGGCGCCTGAGAGACGAACCCCGATCCGTTGGACAACTCAAACCACGTATGAGCTTCTCCCTTAATTTTTCTAAATTTTTGTGCGGGCGCTTCTTTCTTAATCAGGGTTTTGTTTGCTCCGAGCTAGGAAGTATGTGATGGAACTAGCTAGGTATTCTAACCGAGCCTGTGATGGCACTGTGAAAATTGTTAAAACGAATCTTTAGTTTTTTTAGTATGTTCTATTTTTTTTCCAGGCAATATGTTCTATTGCTCTTACGCGATTTTCATTTTTGGGAACACCAAGTATAACCATAGGCTGACGCGCGCTTTGCCGTGCCGTTCTTCACTCGTAGCATTAACTATCTTTTTTCTCTAGCAACAAATTGTTGGGATCAACTCCTTTTTCTCTAGCAGGTTATTATGGTTGTTTGTCTCATTTTGCTTTTACCTATGTTGGCTTGGGTTTAATTATGTTTTAGCGGTGTTTCTATTATCATTTGTATATCATGTTGGGTCGGCTATTGAAGATGACATTTGTTCTGAGGGGAGAGTGGGGTTGTTTGGTGTGTGACTGTGGTATTCTTACATGTTTTGGATTTGATTCCCGCACGTAAAAAAACCATGATTTTTACAAAAATGGTTGCAAATTTTTTTTAAAAAATGTGAATTTCAAATAATGTTCACAAATTTTTAAAAATCAGAGACTTTAAAATATTCATGAGTTTTAAACAAAAATCATTGATTTTTAAAAATGTTCATGAATTTTAATAAACATTCATGGCTTGAAATGCAAGAAATAAAAGAAAAAGAAAAAACAAACTTTGAAGAAAAAAAGCAGAAACAAGAAAAAAATACCAAAAATAAAGGGGTGGGAAGCCGACGCGGGTGACTGGGCCAGGAAGGAGAGTCCCTGTTGGCGCCAGGGGCATTTGGGAGGCTGGCAAAGACAAATGCAAGAAGAAAAGCTGGCGCGTGATTAATAGTACATCCAACTGTTGGTTATATTGCCCCGAAAAAAAACTGTTGGTTATATGATGTTGCTATGTCATCTATAGCCAAATTTACAACGAACAAGGATAATAGATAGATATAAATATGTAATATTTTATTGATACATGACCCATCTCACTCCCACGTACAGTAGTGTTTAGAAGCATGTGCTAAAGTTGACTGTTAATCTGTAGCCCGGTTCTCTTCTATCTCCTTCGACTAAGCAAAAATATAATATTTAATATCTTACAGTACACCTACGTCATCTTATTGTACTTGCTCTCAGTAGTTGGAATTCTTCCTTGCCATGTATACCTGGCCATTTGTCGGGTCGGGCTGGGCTTCGGGCCGGGCCTACGAAAGCCCAATGCAAAAAAAACTAGGCCTGAGCCCGGCCTAGACCCATCTCACTCTCCCACATATAGTAGTGTCTAAAAGCACGTGCTATAGCTGACTGTTAATCCGTAGCCTGGTTCTCTTCTCTCTCCTTCAACTAAACAAAAATATAATATTTAATATTTAATATCTTATAATACACCTACGTCACCTTATTGTACTTGCTCTCAGTAGTTGGAGTTCTTCTTTGCCATGTATACTTGGCCATTTGTCGGGCTGGGCCGGGCTTCAGGCTGGACCTACGAAAGCCTGATGCAAAAAAACCTAGGCCTGAGACCAGTCCGGCCTGGCCGTCGTGCCTAAAACTTAGGCCCGAGCCCGGCCCATCATGCTAAAAAGCCCACCGGGCCTCTTCCTTAAACGGCAAATATGATGGGCCCGGGCCTGGCCCAGCCCGGCCGTCGGGCCTAAAAATCAGGCCCGAGCCCGACCCGTGGGCAAGGCCGGGTCGGGCTTTTTCCGGCCGGATCGGGCCGGGCTGCCCATGAACAGGACTATTGCCATGTCTTGACTAGTGGGTTGTTCCCTAGGCTTTTAATATAGGTTTATCTACGTCATAATATATCATATGTTTTTAGTTCATGGTTATAAAGGATAAATCTTTTCTCGTTGATTATAGTGGATGTTGCCACTTTTTTTTGTCTATTCCATCTGTCTGCGAATAAGTGTACATCTAGTTTTTGTTCTAAATCAAAGTTTCAAAACTTTGACCAACTTTACAAAAAGGATAGTACTCCCTCCGTTCCGAATTACTTGTCTTAGATTTATCTAGATACGAAGGTATCTAACACTAAAATGAGTCTAGATACATCTGTATCTAGACAAATCCAAGACAAGTAATTCGGAACGGAGGGAGTAGTATATATGACATCAAATTGGTATATTATGAAAGTACATTTTAAAACGATTCTAAGGATACTAATTTAGTGACATAAATGCTGCTACTTTTCCCTTTAAAGTTGGTCGAAGTTTCAAATTTTTGACTTACGACAAAAGTTAGATGTACATTTATTCAGCGACGGGGAGTATTTGATTCTAGCGTAATGATATTGTGTTTGAAAAAAAAATGCTCAATCTTGTATCCAAGTTATTTTAGTTATGTTCTCGTGTATCAATTGATTGCCGTTACGGGCTTTGCTAAAACGGGCACTACTCAAGGAGTCGTCGAACTTCTTGGCTCCAAGTTCCAGAAAGACTAATTACCAGGAAATTTATGCTTCGGTCGAACTTCTTGGCTCCAAGTTCCAGAAAGACTAGATTACCAGGAAATTTACGCTTCGGTTTGGATGACGGGTGTGTGCTCCAGAAAGACTAGATTACCATGAAATTTACGCTTCGGTTTGGATACAGGTGTGTGTGTTCCAGAAAGACTAGATTACCATGAAATTTATGTTTCGGTTTGGATGACGTGTGTGCATGCGTGTGTGTAATAGGCTTCTTTCGGGGAGGTGTTTTGGCTTCCGAGAGCATTTCCTCCCGCATGAATACTAGCTAAAAAAAGTAGTATAATGTTTTTGAAAAATTCAGATATTTTTATGTTCGTGTGAGTGTCGCAAGTATGCTTTGACAATTTTCTTGTGAGTCGTCGAACTTTCCGAAAAAGGGTTTCCCCGCTTTATATTCCAAAGCAATCAACATCATACACGTAGCATTACTCAGCGAGCAGAACATCAAGCTCAAAAGAAAAAAAATGACAACAACAACATCTCGACAAAGCGCGGATAACCTGCCACCGCGGCGCCCTCCAGAAACAAACCACCACAGTCTGAAGCTTCGATCCGCTGTGTACCAAGCATCACCTCCAGAAAGGGATGCAACGCCGACGACGTTGCTGCTCGAACGTGTCCTAGGGTTTTCCCCGACACGCGGAGAAAAGTGAGGGATGACTACCATCGACACCCTCCAGGAAGAAATGGTGGCGCCCGTCGGTGTCACTGCATCGGAGCCGGACGAACCGGCAAGGATTTCTCTCGTACTCCAAACCCCACCGCCCAACCGGAGCCGGCCAGCCAAATCACCGCCCAACACCATGCGCCATCGTGGTTGCGCCGCCATCCACGTTATCTCACTGAAAACACCAACGCGAGGCTAAGAAGACCGGAGAGAACACTACTAGAGAAAAACCTATACACAAAATCTTACCAGCTGCGTGCTTTAAAATAAGGCGCTGCTGCTAGTAGCAGTAGCGCGCACACAAAACTCGTTGCTGAAATAAAAGTAGCAGTAGCGCGCCTGCTGTAAGACGCGCTACTGCTATAATTGCCACGCCGCCGCCGCGAGGTTAGTACAGACCATAGCAGTAGCGCATTTCCGCAATAACCACTCCTGCTAAGTTTACTATAAAAATTTAGTCCCACCTTGCTCCGTGAAGAGAGTTTCTACCACCTTAAATATGTTATTTCTCAAACTTTCACAAGCACTTGGTCTTCACTGAACTCTATGTGTAGAATTTGTGGCCGCAATATGAGTCTTCACCGGTTCCTAAATCGGTGAGGACTCATATTGACAAATCAGATTGTGCACAAAAAGATCATTGATGATCAATGCATTTTTGATGTTTATTTTTACATGCTGACATATAACAGTAGCGCGTTCTGAGTGAAAGGCGCTACTGCTAGGTCGTTTAGCAGTAGCGCCTGTCCCTATAGCGCGCTACTGCTAAGCCATTCTATCTTCCACCCTCACTCTCCTCTCTCTGATCCACTCACACTAACAATCACTCGATCTTCCCCCTCAACCGCCCCGCGCTGGTCCTCCCCCGTCGGCCGCCCTCGCCCCCTCTGCGCCGCCGTCACCTCCTCCTCCTTGCTGGACTCGGTACCGCCCTCCTCCTCCGTCCTCCCTCCTCTCCTCCATTCGCCGCCGGCCGGCCCCTCCTCGCTCCGCCTTCCTCCTCCGTCCTACTCTCTCCTCCCTCCTCCAGTCGCCCCTCCTTCTCCCTCCTCCCTCCTCCATCCACAACCCCTCCTCCCTGCTACATTTTGATTTAGTAGGCTAGTTCATATGCAACATTTTGATTTAGTTGATATGATTTAGTTGATTTAGTAGGCTAGTTGATATAGTGGGGTAGTTGATTTAGTTGATTTATAGAACATTTTGATTTAGTTGATTTAGTACGCTAGTTGATAGCTCTGAAGATTTGGCACGACCTAGCTAGATGCTTGGAAAGAAATGCACAATTTTATTGTCATTTTTCTGTACATGGATAGCTAGATGCTTTTGTTTTTCGGTAATAAGTTATTTTTTGGCAAAATGTAGGTGCCAATTTAGTTAAATTTGCCACTTATTTTTTAATCAGTTATCTTAAGCAATAGGGGCCAAATTATATGAAATGTCTTGGTAGGTGGTATACCCTGATTTGGTAGATATTTGTGAAAAGTTTTTTCGGCAATAGGTGCCACCAAAATGCTTTGGTAGGTGGTACCTTGTCATCTTATTTTTGGGGATCGTAGTAATAATTCAAAATTTTCCTACGTGTCACCAAGATCAATCTAGGAGATGCTAGCAACGAGAGAGAGAGAGAGAGAGAGAGAGAGAGAGAGCATCTTCATACCCTTGAAGATCGCTAAGCGGAAGCATTGCAAGAATGCGGTAGATGGAGTCGTACTCGCGGCGATTCAAATCGCGGAAGATCCGATCTAGCGTCGAACGGACGGCGCCTCCGTGTTCAACACACGTACAGCTCAGGGACGTCTCCTCCTTCTTGATCCAGCAAGGGGAGAGGAGAAATCGAGTGAAAACTCTAGCAACACGACGACATGGTGATGAAGGAGCTCGTGGTTCTCCGGCAGGGCTTCGCCAAGCACTACAGAAGAGGAGGAGGAGTTGGGGAAGGGGAGGGTTGCGCCAGGGGAAGGGTCACGGCTGCCCTCCCACCCCCTCACTATATATAGGGGGAAGGGGAGAGGGGGAGACGCCCTAGGGTTTCTCCTAGGGGGCGGTGGCCAGGGCAGATTGGATCTCCCTAGGAAAACCCTAGGGAGACTTGCCCCCCAAGCCAAGCCAGGTGGAGGCAACCCACCTCCCCAAGTAACGTGGGAAAGGGTGTGGGGCGCACAGCCCCTTAGTGGGGTGGTTTGCCCCCTCCCATTGGCCCATGAGGCCCTACAACACTTGTCGGGGCTCCCGAAACACCTTTCGATCATGCTGGCCATAGCCTGGTACCCCCGGAACACTTCCGGACTCCAATACCCTTCTTCCAATATATCGATCTTCTCCTCCGGACCATTCCGGAACTCCTCATGACGTCCGGGATCTCATCCGGGACTCCGAACTACCTTCGGTAACCACATACTATTCCCGTTACAACTCTAGTGTCACCGAACCTTAAGTGTGTAGACCCTACGGGTTCGGGAACCATGTAGACATGACCGAGACACCTCTCTGGCCAATAACCAATAGAGAGATCTGGATACCCATATTGGCTCCCACATGTTCCACGATGATCTCATCAGATGAACCACGATGTAGGGGATTCAATCAATCCCGTATACAATTCCCTTTGTCTATCAGTATGTTACTTGCCCGAGATTCGATCGTCGGTATCCCCATACCTTGTTCAATCTCGTTACCAGCAAGTCTCTTTACTCATTCCGTAACACATGATCCCGTGTCTAACTCATTAGTCATATTGAGCTCATTATGATGATGCATTACCGATTGGGCCTAGAGATACCTCTCCGTCACACGGAGTGACAAATCCCAGTCTCGATTCGTGACAACCCAACAGACACTTTCAGAGACACATGTAGTGCACCTTTATAGTCATCCAGTTACGTTGTGACATTTAATACACCCAAAGCATTCCTACGGTATTCGGGAGTTGCACAATCTCATGGTCTAAGGAAACGATATTTGACATTAGAAAAGCTCTAGCGAACGAACTACACGATCTTGTGCTATGCTTAGGATTGGGTCTTGTCCATCGCATCATTCTCCTAATGATGTGATCCCATTATCAATGACATCCAATGTCCATGGTTAGGAAACCACAACCATCTATTGATCAACGAGCTAGTCAACTAGAGGCTTACTAGGGACATATTATGGTATATGTATTCACACATGTATTGCAGTTTCCAATTAATACAATTATAGCATGAACAATAGACAATTATCATGAACAAGGAAATATAATAATAACCATTTTATTATTGCCTCTAGGGCATATTTCCAACAGTCTCCCACTTGCACTAGAGTCGATAATCTAGTTCACATCGTTATGTGATTAACACTCATAGTTCACATCACCATGGGACTAACACCCAAAGAGTTTACTAGAGTCAATAATCTAGTTCACATCGCCATGTGATTAACACCCAAGAGTTTACTAGAGTCAATAATCTAGTTCACATCACCATGTGATCAACACTCAATGAGTTCTAGGGTTTGATCATGTTATGCTTGCGAGAGAGGTTTTAGTCAACGGGTTTGCAACATTCAGATCTGTGTGTACTTCGCAAATCTCTATGTCATATTGTAGATGTTGCTACCATGCTCCACTTGGAGCTATTCCAAATGGTTGTTCCACTATACGTATCTGGTTTGCTACCCAGAGTCATCCAGATAGGTATTAAAGCTTGCATCGATGTTACCCTTTACGCCGAACTCTTTGTCACCTCCATAACCGAGAAACATTTCCTTATTCCTAAGGAAAATTTTGACCGCTATCCAATGATCCACTCCTGGATCACTCTTGTACCTCCTTGCCAGATACATGGCAAGGCACATCGCGGTACACAGCATGGCATATCGTATAGAGCCTATGGCTAAGGCATAGGGCACGACTTTCGTCCTTTCTCTTTCTTCTGTCGTGGTCGAGCTTCAAGTCTTAACTTCACACCTTACAACTCAAGCAAGAACTCCTTCTTTGACTGATCCATCTTGAACTCCTTCAAGATCATGTCAAGGTATGTGCTCTGTGAAAGTCTTATCAGGCGTCTTGATCTATCTCTATAGATCTTGATACCCAACATGTAAGCAGTTTTACATAGGTCTTCATTTGAAAAACTCCATTCAAACAACCCTTTATGCTTTCTAGAAATTCTACATCATTTCTGATCAACAATATGTCATCCACATATACCTATCAGAAATGTTGTAGTTCTCCCACTCACTTTCTTGCAAATACAAGTTTCTTGCAAACTTTGTATAAACCCAAATGCTTTGATCGCCTCATCAAAGCGTATGTTCCAACTCCAAGATGCTTGCTCCAGTCCATAGAAGTATCGCTAGAGTTTGCATACCTTTTAGCATCCTTAGGATTGACAAAACCTTCTGGTTGTATCATATACAGCCTTTCCTCACGGAAACCGTCAAGGAAACTCTGTTTTGACATCCATCTGCCAGATTTCGTAAATGAAAATGCAGCAACTGCTAACATAATTCTAACAGACTTTAGCATCACTATGATTGATAAAGTCTCATCACAATCAACTCCTTGAACTTGTCGGAAACTTCTTTGAGACAAGTCGAGCTTCATAAATGGTGACATCACCATCAGCGTTTGTCTTCTTGTTAAAGATCCATTTATTCTCAATGGCTTGCCGATCAACGGGCAAGTCCACCAAAGTACATACTTTGTTCTCATACATGGATCCTATCCTGGATTTCATGGCTTCCAGCCATTTGTTGGAATCGGCGCCCACCATCGCTTCTCCATAGCCCATAGGTTCATCGTTGTCGAACAACATGACCTTTAAGACAGGGTTACCACTCAGAAGTTGTACACACCCTTGTCGACCAACGAAATTCGATAGTAACTTGATCTAAAGCTCCATGATCATCATCATTAGCTTTCTCTTCAACTGAGGTAGGTGCCACAGAAACATCTTTCTGTGTTGCGCTACTCTCTAGTTGAAGTAAAGGTTCAACAACCTTATCAAGTTCTATCTTCCTCCCACTCAATTCTTTTGAAAGAAACTCTTTCTCAAGAAAGGACCTATTCATAGTGACAAACACTTTGCCCTCAGGTCTGAGATAGAAGGTATACCCAATCGTCTTGTTTGGGTATTCTATGAAGACACAATTTTCCGCTTTGGGTTCGAAATTTTCTGGCAAAAGCCTATCGACATAAGCATCGTAGCCCCAAACCTTAAGAAACAACAACTTAGATTTCTTGCCAAACCATAGTTCATACGGTGTCATCTCCACGGACTTAGATGGTGCCCTATTTAAAGTGAATGTAATTGTCTTTAATGCATAACCCCCAAAAAATAGCGGTAGATTGGTAAGAGACATCATACACCATATCCAATAAGGTTGGATTACGACGTTCGGACACACCATCACGCTATGGTGTTCTAGGCGGCGTCAACTGTGAAATGATTCCACCTTGTCTTTAGTGATTGCCAAACTCATAACTCAAATACTTTCCCTTTGATCAAATCGAAGGAACTTGATCTTCTTGTTATGATGATTCTAAACTTCACTCTGAAATTGCTTGAACTTTTCAAACGTTTCAGACTTATGCTTCATTAAGTAAATATACCCATATCTACTCAATTCACCGGTGAAGGTGAGAAAATAACGATATCCACCGTGCGCGTCAACACTCATCGGACCGCACACATCAACTTGTATGATTTCCAACAAGTCACTTGCCCGTTCCATTGTTCCAAAGAACAGGGTTTTAGTCATCTTGCCAAAGAGGCATGGTTCGCATGTGTCAAGTTATTCAAAATCAAGTGACTTCAAAAGTCCATTAGCATGGAGGTTCTTTCATGCGCTTTACACCAATATGACCTAAGCGGCAGCGCCACATGAAAGTGGTACTATCAATATCAACTGTACATCTTTTGGCATCAATGTTATGAACATGTGTATAACTACGACCGGGATTCAATAAACCATTCACATTGGGTGCATGACCATAGAAGGTATTATTCATGTAAACAGAATAACCATTATTCTCTGACTTAAATGAATAACCGTATTGCAATAAACATGATCTAATCATGTTCATGCTCAACGCAGACACCAATGCAAACAACATTTATCTAGGTTCAACACTAATCCCGAAGGTAGAGGGAGAGTGCGATGGTGATCACATCAACCTTGGAAACACTTCCAACACACATCATCACCTCGCCCTTAGCTAGTCTCCGTTAATTCTGTAGCTTTTGTTTCGAGTTACCAATATTAGCAACTGAATCGGTATCTAATACCCAGGTGCTACTAGGAGTAGTAGTAAGGTACACATCAATCACACACATATATCAAATATACTTTTGTTAAAGTTGACAGCCTTCTTATCTACCAAGTATTTGAGGCAGTTATGCTACCAATGACCGTTCCCCTAATAGAATCACTTTGTCTCGGGTTTGGGTTCTTGGGTTTCTTCACTGGAGTGGCAACTGGCTTTCCATTCAAGAAGTTTCCCTTCTTGCCCTTGCCCTTCTTTGAAACCAGTGCTCTTGTTAACCATCAGCACTTGATGCTCCTTCTTGATTTCTACCTTTACCGCCTTAAGCACGACGAACAGCTCCAGGATTATCTTCCCTTGCATGTTATAGTTCATCACGAAACTCTAGTTAGCTTGGTGATAGCGACTGGAGAACTTTTGTCAATCACTCTCTTATCTGGAAGATTAACTCCCACTTGATTCAAGTAATTGAAGTACCTAGACATTCTGAGCACATGCTCACTGGCTGAGCTATTCTCCTCCATCTTGTAGGCAAAGGTCTTGTCAGAGGTCTCAACCTCTCAACACGGGCATGAACCTGAAATACCAATTTCAGCTCTTGGAACATCTCATATGTTCTATGGTGTTCAAAACGCTTTTGGAGCCCCAACTCTAAGCTGTAAAGCATGGCGCACTAAACTATCAAGTAGTCATCAGAACGTGTCTACCAAATGTTCACAACATCCACAGACGACGCCAGAGGGGTTGGCACACCGAGTGGTGCATCAAAGAAAGAAGCCTTCTGTGTAGCAGTGAGGACAATCCTCAGACTACGGCCCTAGTCCGCACAATTTCTTACAATATCTTTCAACTTAGTCTTTCTCTAGGAACGTATTAAAACAAGGAGCTAAAGCGCAAGCTATTAATCCACAACATAATTTGCAAAGACAATATACACTATGTTCATGATAATTAAGTTCATCTAATCAAATTATTAATGAACTCCCACTTAGATAGACATCCCTCTACTCATCTAAGTGATAGACGATCCGAATCGACTAGGCCGTGTCCCATCATCACGTGAGACAGACTAGTCATCAACGGTGAACATCTCCATGTTGATTGCATCTACTATACGACTCATGTTCGACCTTTCGGTCTCTTGTGTTCCGAGGCCATGTCTGTACATGCTAGGCTCGTCAAGTCAACCTAAGTGTTTCGCATGTGTAAATCTGGCTTACACCCGTTGCATGCGAACGTTAGAATCTATCACACCCGATCATCATGTGGTGCTTCGAAACAACGATCCTTTGCAACGGTGCACACTTAGGGGAAACACTTCCTTGAAATTTTGTGAGGGATCATCTTATTTATACTACCGTAGTTCTAAGCAAATAAGATGCAAACATGATAAACATCACATGCAAATCATAAAATGACATGATATGGCCAATGTCATCTTGCGCCTTTTGATCTCCATCTTCGAGGCGCGGCATGATCACCTTCGTAACCAGCATGACACCATGATCTCCATCTTCATGATCTCCATCATCGTGTCTTCATGAATTTGTCTCGCCAACTATTACTTCTACTACTATGGCTAACGGTTAGCAATAAAGTAAAGTAATTACATGGCATTTTTTCATTGACACGCAGGTCATACAATAAATTAAGACAACTCCTATGGCTCATGCCGGTTGTCATACTCATCGACATGCAAGTCGTGAATCCTATTACAAGAACATGATCAATCTCATACATCACATATATATAATTCATCACATCCTTTTGGCCATATCACATCACATAGCATACCCTGCAAAAACAAGTTAGACGTCCTCTAATTGTTGTTGCATGTTTTATGTGGCTGCTATGGGTTTCTAGCAAGAACGTTTCTTACCTACGCAAAAGCCACAACGGTGATATGCCAATTGCTATTTACCCTTCATAAGGACTCTCTTCATCGAATCCGATCCGACTAAAGTGGGAGAGACAGACACCCACTAGCCACCTTATGCATCAAGTGCATGTCTGTCGGTGGAACCAGTTGCTACCTCTTGAGCACTGCGTTGGTTTTCCCTTGAAGAGGAAAGGGTGATGCAGCAAAGTAGCGTAAGTATTTCCCTCAGTTTTTGAGAACCAAGGTATCAATCCAGTAGGATGCCACGCACGAGTCCCTCGCACCTACACAAACAAATAAAATCCTCGCAACCAACGCAATAAAGGGGTTGTCAATCCCTTCACGGTCACTTACGAAAGTGAGATCTGATAGATATGATAAGATAATATTTTTGGTATTTTTATGATAAAGATGCAAAGTAAATAAAGCGAAATAAAAACGGTAACAGAAATAGCTTGTTGACGGGAGATTAATATGATGGAAAATAGACCCGGGGGCCATAGGTTTCACTAGTGGCTTCTCTCGAGAGCATAAGTATTACGGTGGGTAAACAAATTACTGTTGAGCAATTGACAGAATTGAGCATAGTTATGAGAATATCTAGGTATGATCATGTATATAGGCATCACGTCCGAGACAAGTAGACCGACTCCGCCTGCATCTACTACTATTAATCCACACATCGACCGCTATCCAGCATGCATCTAGAGTATTAAGTTCAAAGGAACATAGTAATGCTTTAAGTAAGATGACATGATGTAGAGGGATGAACTCAGGCAATATGATATAAACCCCATCTTGTTATCCTCGATGGCAACAATACAATACGTGCCTTGCTGCCCCTACTGTCACTGGGAAAGGACACCGTAAGATTGAACCCAAAGCTAAGCACTTCTCCCATTGCAAGAAAGATCAATCTAGTAGGCCAAACCAAACTGATAATTCAGAGAGACTTGCAAAGATAACCAATCATACATAAAAGAATTCAGAGAAGATTCAAATATTGTTCATAGATAAACTTGATCGTAAACCCACAATTCATTGGTCTCAACAAACACACCGCAAAAGAAGATTACATCGAATAGATCTCCACGAGAATCATGGAGAACTTTGTATTGAGATCCAAAGAGAGAGAAGAAGCCATCTAGCTAATAACTATGGACCCGAAGGTCTGAGGTAAACTACTCACACATCATCGGAGAGGCTATGGTGTTGATGTAGAAGCCCTCCGTGATCGATGCCCCCTTCGGCGGAGCTCCAGAAAAGGCCTCAACATGGGATCTCACGGGTACAGAAGGTTGCGGCGGTGGAATTAGGTTTTTGGCTCCGTATCTGGTAGTTTGGGGGTACGTAGGTATATATAGGAGGAAGAATACGTCGGTGGAGCAACGTGGGCCCCACGAGGGTGGAGGGTGCGCCTGGGGGGGTAGGCGCGCCCCCTACCTCGTGCCTTCCTGGTAGCCTTCTTGACGTAGGGTCCAAGTCCTGTGGATCACGTTCGTTCCAAAAATCACGTTCCCAAAGGTTTCATTCCGTTTGGACTCTGTTTGATATTTTTTTCCGTGAAAATCTGAAATAGGCAAAAAAACAGCAATTCTGGGCTGGGCCTCCGGTTAATAGGTTAGTCCCAAAAATAATATAAAAGTGTATGATAAAGCCCAATAATGTCCAAAACAGAATATAATATAGCATGGAACAATAAAAAATTATAGATACGTTGGAGACGTATCAAGCATCCCCAAGCTTAATTCCTGCTCGTCCTCGAGTAGGTAAATGATAAAAATAGAATTTTTGATGTGGAATGCTACTTGGCATAATTTCAATGTAATTCTCTTAGTTGTGGTATGAATATTCAGATCTGAAACATTCAAGACAAAAGTTTAATATTGACATAAAGATAATAATACTTCAAGCATACTAACTAAGCAATTGTGTCTTCTCAAAATAACATGGCCAAAGAAAGTTATCCGTACAAAATCATGTAGTCTAGCTATGCTCTATCTTCACCACACAAAGTATTTAAATCATGCACAACCCCGATGACAAGCCAAGCAATTGTTTCATACTTTTGGTGTTCTCAAACTTTTTCAATCTTCACGCAATACATGAGCGTGAGCCATGGACATAGCACTATATGTGGAATAGAATGGTGGTTGCGGAGAAGACAAAAAAGGAAAAGATTGTCTCACATCAACTAGGCGTATCAACGGGCTATGGAGATGTCCATTAATAGATATCAATGTGATTGAGTAGGGATTGCCATGCAACGGATGCACTAGAGCTATAAGTATATGAAAGCTCAACAAAAGGAACTAAGTGGGTGTGCATCCAACTCGCTTGCTCATGAAGACCTAGGGCATTTTGAGGAAGCCCATCATTGGAATATACAAGCCAAGTTCTATAATGAAAAAATCCCACTAGTATATGAAAGTGATATCATAGGAGACTCTCTATCATGAAGATCATGGTGCTACTTTGAAGCACAAGTGTGGTAAAGGATATTAGCATTGTCCCTTCTCTATTTTTCTCTCATTTTTTTATCTAGTCCGGAGTCTCATCCCGACTTGTGGGGGAATCATAGTCTCCATCATCCTTTCCTCACTTCGTACAATGCTCTAAAAATGTTGATCATCACACTTTTATTTACTTACAACTCAACAATTACAACTCAATACTTAGAACAAAATATGACTCTATGTAAATGCCTCCGGTGGTGTACCGGGATATGCAATGAATCAAGAGTGACATGTATGAAAGAATTATGAACGGTGGCTTTGCCACAAATACAATGTCAACTACATGATCATGCAAAGCAATATGACAATGATGGAGCATGTTATAGTAAACGGAATGATGGAAAGTTGCATGGCAATATATCTCAGAATGGCTACGGAAATGCCATGATAGGTAGGTATGGTGGCTGTTTTGAGGAAGGTATATGGTGGGTGTATGATACCGGCGAAAAGTGCGCGGTATTAGAGAGGCTAGCAATGGTGGAAGGGTGAGAGTGCGTATAATCCATGGACTCAACATTAGTCATAAAGAACTCACATACTTATTGCAAAAAATCTATTAGTTATCAAAAAAAAGTATTACGCACATGCTCCTAGGGGGATAGATTGGTAGGAAAAGACCATCGCTCGTCCCCGACCGCCACTCATAAGGAAGACAATCAATAAATAAACCATGATCCGATTTCGTCACATAACGGTTCACCATACGTGCATACTATGGGAATCACAAACTTCAACACAAGTATTCCTCAAATTCACAACTACTCAACTAGCATGACTCTAATATCACCATCTCCATATCTCAAAACAATTATCAAGTACCAAACTTCTCATAGTATTCAACACACTCATAAGATTTTTTTTACTAATCTTGAATGCCTATCATAATTAAAGAAAATTACTACGCTGTTTTGTAGGACTCTCAAAATAATCTAAGTGAAGCATGAGAGAACAATAGTTTCTATAAAACAAATCCACCACTGTGATCTAAAAGATATAAGTGAAGCACTAGAGCAAAAACTATATAACTCAAAAGATATAAGTGAAGCACATAGAGTATTCTAACAATTTCTGAATTATGTGTGTCTCTCTCAAAAGGTGTGTACAGCAAGGATGATTTTGGAAAACTAACAAATAAAGACTCAAATAATACAAGATGCTCCAAGTAAAACACATATCATGTGGTGAATAAAAATATAGCTCCAAGTAAAGTTACCGATAGACGAAGACGAAAGAGGGGATGCCTTCCGGGGCATCCCCAAGCTTAGGCTTTTGGGTGTCCTTGAATTTTACCTTGGGGTTCCATGGGCATCCCAAAGCTTAAGATCTTGCCACTCCTTGTTCCATAATCTATCAAAACTTAACCCAAAACTTGAAAACTTCACAACACAAAACTCAAAATAGAAAATCTCGTGAGCTCCGTTAGCGAAAGAAAACAAAACACCACTTCAAGGTACTGTAATGAACTCATTAATGATTTATATTCGTGTTAAACCTACTGTATTCCAACTTCTCTATGGTTTATAAACTATTTTACTAGCCATAGATTCATCAAAATAAGCAAACAACACACGAAAAACAGAATCTGTCAAAAACAGAACAGTCTGTAGTAATCTGTAGCTAACGCAAACTTCTGGAACCCCAAAAATTCTAAAATAAATTTCTGGACGTGAGGAATTTATCTATTAATCATCTTAAAAAAGAATTAACTAAATATCACTTTCCAAATAAAAATGGAAGCAATTCTCGTGAGCGCTAAAGTTTCTGTTTTACAGCAAGATCAAAAAGACTTTCCCCAAGTCTTCCCAATGGTTCTACTTGGCACAAACACTAATTAAACACAAAAAACACAACCAAAACAGAGGCTAGATAAATTATTTATTGAATAACATCAAGGAAAAATATTGGGTTGTCTCCAAATAAGCGTTTTTCTTTAAAGCCTTTTAGCTAGGCATTGGTAATTTTAATGATGCTCACATGAAAGACAAGAATTAAAGCACAAAGAGAGCATCATAAAACGTGTGACAAACACACTTAAGTCTAACATACTTCCTATGCATAGGTATTTTATAAGAAAACTAATTAGCATAGCAAGCAAAAACTAGCATATGCAAGGAAGCGGAAAGAAACGATAGCAATCTCAACATAACGAGAGGTAATTTAGTAACATGAAAATTTCTACAACCATAATTTTCTTTCTCATAATAATTACATATAGGATCATAATCAAATTCAACAATATAGCTATCACATACAATATTCTCAACATGATCCACATGCATGTAAAGTTGACACTCTTCCAAAATAGTGGGATTAACATTAACTAAAGTCATGACCTCTCCAAACCCATTTTTATCAAAAATTTCATAAGATTGAACATTCTCCAAATATGTGGGATCTAAAGTTGACACTCTTCCAAACCCATTTTAAATAATATTGCAAACACTATTATCAATCTCATATTCATCATGTGGCTTAAATAAATTTCAAGATTAAAAGAAGAATCACCCCAATCATGACATTGCAACAAGTAGCGGACATAGCAAAACAAGCATCCCCAAGCTTAGGGTTTTGCATATTATTAGCACAATTGACATTAATGGAATTTATACTATCATCATTGCAATCATGCTTTCTATTCAAAGATCCATCGTGAATCACTACATAAGGTACTTCATTACAATTTTCAGAATCACGAATTTCAAGCAAAACTTCATAAAGATAATCTAGTCCACAAAACTCACTAGCAATTGGTTCATCATAATTGGATCTCTTAAAAATATTAGCAAGTGGATGAGGATCCTTAGATCTTAGATTCTCTATTTAGCAATAAATAAACAACTATTCCAACCAAACGAGCAAACGAGCCAAGTAAGACATCAAAGCAAACGAAAAGACGAACAGAAGAAGGGTGAATAAAATGGCAAGGGTGAAGTGGGGGAGAGGAAAACGAGAGGCAAATGGAAAATAATGTAATGCAAAGGATAAGAGTTTGTGATGGGTACTTGGTATGTCTTGACTTGTGCGTAGACTCCCCGGCAACGGCGCCACAAATCCTTCTTGCTACCTCTTGAGCATTGCGTTAGTTTTCCCTTGAAGAGGAAAGGATGATGCAGCAAAGTAGCGTAAGTATTTCCCTCGGTTTTTGAGAACCAAGGTATCAATCCAGTAGGAGGCCACGCACGAGTCCCTCGCACCTACACAAACAAATAAAATCCTCGCAACCAACGCAATAAAGGGGTTGTCAATCCCTTCACGGTCACTTACGAAAGTGAGATCTGATAGATATGATAAGATAATATTTTTGGTATTTTTATGATAAAGATGCAACGTAAATAAAGCGAAGTAAAACCGGCAACAGAAATAGCTTGTTGACGGGATATTAATATGATGGAAAATAGACCCGGGGGCCATAGGTTTCACTAGTGGCTTCTCCCGAGAGCATAAGTATTACGGTGGGTAAACAAATTACTGTTGAGCAATTGACAGAATTGAGCATAGTTATGAAAATATCTAGGTATGATCATGTATGTAGGCATCACGTCCGAGACAAGTAGACCGACTCCGCCTGCATCTACTACTATTACTCCACACATCGACCGCTATCCAGCATGCATCTAGAGTATTAAGTTCAAAGGAACATAGTAACGCTTTAAGTAAGATGACATGATGTAGAGGGATAAACTCATGCAATATGATATAAACCCCATCTTGTTATCCTCGATGGCAACAATACAATACGTGCCTTGCTGCCCCTACTGTTACTGGGAAAGGACACCGTAAGATTGAACCCAAAGCTAAGCACTTCTCCCATTGCAAGAAAGATCAATCTAGTAGGCTAAACCAAACTGATAATTCAGAGAGACTTGCAAAGATAACCAATCATACATAAAAGAATTCAAAGAAGATTCAAATATTGTTCATAGATAACTTGATCGTAAACCCACAATTCATCGGTCTCAACAAACACACCGCAAAAGAAGATTACATCGAATAGATCTCCACGAGAATCATGGAGAACTTTGTATTGAGATCCAAAGAGAGAGAAGAAGCCATCTAGCTAATAACTATGGACCCGAAGGTCTGAGGTAAACTACTCACACATCATCGGAGAGGCTATGGTGTTGATGTAGAAGCCCTCCGTGATCGATGCCCCCTCCGACGGAGCTCCGAAAAAGGCCCCAAGATGGGATCTCACGGGTATAGAAGGTTGCGGCGGTGGAATTAGGTTTTTGGCTCTGTATCTGGTAGTTTGGGGGTACGTAGGTATATATAGGAGGAAGAATATGTTGGTGGAGCAACATGGGCCCCACGAGGGTGGAGGGCGCGGCTGGGGGGTAGGCGTGCCCCCTACCTCGTGCCTTCCTGGTAGCCTTCTTGACGTAGGGTCCAAGTCCTCTGGATCACGTTCGTTCCAAAAATCACGTTCCCGAAGGTTTCATTCCGTTTGGACTCCGTTTGATATTCTTTTTCTGCGATACTCCGAAATAGGCAAAAAACAGAAATTCTGGGCTGGGCCTCCGGTTAATAGGTTAGTCCCAAAAATAATATAAAAGTGTATGATAAAGCCCAATAATGTCCAAAACAGAATATAATATAGCATGGAACAATCAAAAATTATAGATACGTTGGAGACGTATCACCAGTCTCACGTAAGAGTACGTATAAGGTCGGTCCGGGCCGCTTCATCCCACAATGTCGCCGAATCGAGATAAGACTAGTAACGGTAAGCAAATCGACCAAATCATTGCCCATAACTACTTTGTGTTCTACTCGTGCAAAGAATCTACGCATAGACCTAGCTCTGATACCACTGTTGGGGATCATAGTAATAATTCAAAAATTTCCTACGTGTTACCAAGATAAATTAGGAGATGCTAGTAGGAAGAGCAAGAGAGGGAGTGCATCTTCATACCCTTGAAGATCGCTAAGCGGAAGTGTTACAAGAACGCGGTTGATGCAGTCGTACTCACGGCGATTCAAATCGTGGAAGATCCAATCTAGCGTCGAACGGACGGCGCCTCCACGTTCAACACACGTAAAGCCTGGGGACATCTCCTCCTTGATCCAACAAAGGGGAGAGGATAAGTTGAGGGAGAACTCCAGCATCATGATGACGTGGTGATGGAGAAGCTCGTGGTTCTCCGGCAGGGCTTCGCCAAGCACTACGGAAGAGGAGGAGGAGTTGGAGAAGGGGAGGGTTGCACCAGGGGAAGGGTCACAGCTGCCCTCCCACCCCCTCACTATATATAGGGGGAAGGGGAGAGGGGGAGGCGCCCTAGGGTTTCCCCTAGGGGACGGCGGCCAGGGCAGATTGGATCTCCCTAGGAAAACCCTAGGGATACTTGCCCCCCCCCCAAGCCAAGCCAGGTGGAGGCTCCCCACCTCCCCAAGTAACATGGGAAAGGGTGTGGGGGCGCACAGCCCCTTAGTGGGCTGGTTTGCCCCCTCTCCTTGGCCCATGAGGCCCCGCAACACTTGTCGGGGCTCCTGAAACACCTTTCGGTCATGCTGGCCATAGCCTGGTGCCCCTAGTACACTTTCGGACTCCAATACCCTTCGTCCAATATATTGATATTTGATAACCCACAAGTATAGGGGATCGCAACAGTTTTCGAGGGTAGAGTATTCAACCCAAATTTATTGATTCGACACAAGGGGAGCCAAAGAATATTCTCAAGTATTAGCAGCTGAGTTGTCAATTCAACCACACCTGGAAACTTAATATCTGCAGCAAAGTATTTAGTAGCAAAGTAATATGATAGTAGTGGTAACGGTAGCAAAAGTTAATGATAACAAAAGTAATGTTTTTGGTATTTTGTAGTGATTGTAACAATAGCAACGGAAAAGTAAATAAGCGAAGAACAATATATGGAAAGCTCGTAGGCAATGGATCGGTGATAGAGAATTATGCCGGATGCGGTTCATCATGTAACAGTCATAACCTAGGGTGACACAGAACTAGCTCCAATTCATCAATGTAATGTAGGCATGTACTCCGAATATAGTCATACGTGCTTATGTAAAAGAACTTGCATGACATCTTTTGTCCCACCCTCCCGTGGCAGCGGGGTCCTAGCGGAAACTAAGGGATATTAAGGCCTCCTTTTAATAGAATATCGGACCAAAGCATTAACACATAGTGAATACATGAACTCCTCAAACTATGGTCATCACTGGGAGTGGTCCCGATTATTGTCACTTCGGGGTTGCCGGATCATAACACATAGTAGGTGACTATAGACTTGCAAGATAGGATCAAGAACTCTCATATATTGATGAAAACATAATAGGTTCAGATCTGAAATCATGGCACTCGGGCCCTGGTGACAAGCATTAAGCATAGCAAAGTCATAGCAACATCAATCTCAGAACAGAGTGGATACTAGGGATCAAACCCTAACAAAACTAACTCAATTACATGATAAATCTCATCCAACCCATCACTGTCCAGCAAGCCTACGATGGGATTACTCACGCACGGTGGTGAGCATCATGAAATTGGTGATGGAGGATGGTTGATGATGACAATGGCGACGGATTCCCCTCTCCGGAGCCCCGAACGGACTCCGTATCAGCCCTCCCGGAAGGTTTTAGGGCCTGGCGGTGGCTCCGTATCGTAAAACGCGATGAATCCTTCTCCCTGATTTTTTTTCTCCCCGAAAGTGAATATATAGAGTTGGAGTTGAGGTCGAAGTAGCTCCAGGGGGGCCACGAGGTAGGGGGCGCGCTCCCCACCCTCGTGGCTAGGGTGTGGGCCCCCTGGCCTTGATCTTTTGCCAGTATTTTTTATTATTTCCAAAAATACGCTCCATGGAGTTTCAGATCATTCCGAGAACTTTTGTTTCTGCACATAAATAACACCATGGCAATTCTGCTGAAAACAGCGTCAGTCCGGATTAGTTCCATTCAAATCCTGCAAGTTAGAGTCCAACACAAGGGCAAAAGTGTTTGGAAAAGTAGATACGACGGAGACGTATCAACTCCCCCAAGCTTAAACCTATGCTTGTCCTCAAGCAATTCAGTTGATAAACTGAAAGTGATAAAGAAAAACTTTTACAAACTCTATTTGCTCTTGTTGTTGTAAATATGTAAAGCCAGCATTCAAGTTTTCAGCAAAGATTATAGACTAAACATAGTCACAATAACGCATAGGTCTCATGTTTACTCATATCAATGGCATAATCACCTAGCGAGCAATAATAATAAATCTCGGATGACAACACTTTCTCAAAACAATCATAATATGATATAACAAGATGGTATCTCGCTAGCCCTTTCTGAGACCGCAAAACATAAATGCAGAGCACCTTTAAAGATCAAGGACTGACTAGACATTGTAATTCATGGTAAAAGAGATCCAGTCAAGTCATACTCAATGTAAACTAATAGTAATGAATGCAAATGACAGTGGTGCTCTCCAACTGGTGATTTTTAATAAGAGGATGATGACTCAACATGAAAGTAAATAGATAGGCCCTTCGCAGAGGGAAGTAGGGATTTGTAGAGGTGCCAGAGCTCGGTTTTGAAATAGAGATAAATAATATTTTTAGCGGTATACTTTCATTATCAACATAACAACCAAGAGATGGCGATATCTTCCATGCTACACACATTATAGGCGGTTACCAAACAGAATGGTAAAGTTTATACTCCCCCTCCACCAACAAGCATCAATCCATGGCTTGCTCGAAAGAACGAGTGCCTCCAACTAACAAGAGTCCCAAGGGGAGTTTTGTTTGCAATTATTTTGATTTAGTTTGCATAAAGCATGGGATTGGGCATCCCGGTGACCAGCCATTTTCTCGTGAGTGAGGAGCGGAGTCCACTCCTCTTGAGAATAACCCACCTAACATGGGAGATACAGACAGCCCTAGTTGATACATGAGCTATTCGAGCATACAAAACATAATTTTATTTGAAGGTTTAGAGTTTGGCACATACAAATTTACTTGGAACGGCAGGTAGATACCGTATATAGGTAGGTATGGTGGACTCATATGGAATAAGCAGTATTCCCGCTTAGTACAGGTGAAGGCTAGAAAAAGACTAGGAAGCGACCAACTAGAGAGCGACAACAGTCATGAACATGCATTAGAATTAATCAACACCGAATGCAAGCATGAGTAGGATATAATGCACCATGAACATAAATATTGTAGAGGCTATGCTGATTTTGTTTCAACTACATGCGTGAACATGTGCCAAGTCAAGCCACTCGAATCGTTCAAAAGAGGATACCACCCTATCATACCACATCACAACCATTTTAATACATGTTGGCACGCAAGGTAAACCATTATAAGCTCCTAGCTAATTAAGCATGGCATAAGAAACTATGATCTCTAGTTGTCATTGCAAACATGTTTATCCATAATAGGCTGAATCAGGAACGATGAATTAATCATATTTACAAAAACAAGAAAGGTCGAGTTCATACCAGCTTTTCTCATCTCAGTCAGTCCATCATATATCGTCATAATTTCCTTTCACTTGCATGACCGAACGATGTGGATAATAATAATAGTGCACGTGCATTGGACTAAGCTGGAATCTACAAGCATTCAATAAACAGGAGAAGACAAGGCAATATGGGCTCTTTTGTCAGCTCAACAATAATGCATATAAGAGCCACTTTAACAATTTAATTATGGTCTTCTCCTATCGACCCCCAAAGAAAAGAAAAGAAATAAAACTATTTACACTGGAAAGCTCCCAACAAGCAAAAGAAGAACAAGAAATCTTTTTGGGTTTTCTTTTTAATTACTACTACAAGCATGGAAATTAAAACTAGCTAAAAGCTACAACTAATTTTTTTTATTTTTCTTAAGGTTTATTAAACACACAAGAAGAAAACATAAAAAGAGAAAATAAACTAGCATGGATGATACAATGAAAAAGTATGAGCACCGACATCTAGCAATGAGTGTGTGAACATGAATGTAATGTCGGTGAGAAATACGTACTCTCCCAAGCTTAGGCTTTTGGACTAAGTTGGTCTAATGTCACGGATGGCCTGGCGGATATCCAAAGTTGTAGTTGGGGTCGTACTGTGATGCAGCAGTCATTGCATCGTGGGCTGCAGCTTGGAGGCGAGCTATCTCAGCTCTCCTCTTATACGCTTCTGCCTCCTCTCTGGTTATAAAATATCTCCCTTTTGCATGAAAGTCAAAGAAAGTAGAAGCAGGGAGAGCGACGTGATAGGTGCGTCGTCTGTCAAAGATTAGTCGGTACTGGAGGAACTGATTGTTCCTCTCAACAAACTGATGATGAACCATAGCCTCATAATCCAAATAAGCAGGGGGCAACTCAATATCATCCTCACATATGGTTATACCAAGAAAATTCGCTATGCGGATTGCGTAAATTCCACCAAAGAAATCTCCACTAAATCTATTCAGATGCAACCTACGTGCAACAATGGCTCCCAAATTATAAGATTTATCTCCTAACACGACACTCCTAAGAATACTGAGGTCAGGGACGCACATGTGACATGCTTCATCTTTACCGTTAATGCATCTACCTATGAAGAGAGCAAAATAATGTATAGCAGGAAGGTGAATGCTCCCTATGGTAGCTTGTGCTATATCTCTAGATTCCCCCACGGTTATACTACCCGGAAAATCTCTAAATTCAGATTTGCGAGGTTCACTAGTACTACCCCATTGTGGAAGTTTGCAAGCAGTGGTAAAGTCCTCTAAGTCCATAGTGTAAGAATTTTCATAAAGATCAAACAGGACAGTTTGAGAATTACGTGAAGATGAATATTCAAACCTCCTCATAAAGGAGCTAGTGATATAGTGGTACTGACGGCATTTTTCTTCTTCAAAGATCACAAGATCAGCGTTACGCAAATATGCGTTAAATTCTTCCTTAATTCCCGCTCGATCCATGAAGTCCTCTGAAGGCCATTCACAAGGCCGCACTGGAGCGTCCCTTGGTGGCTCATCATCAGCATCACGCATTGCAAGCCTGGGTCCTTGTTTCCTTGAAGAACCACCTTGGTACATTTTCCTACACATATTTCTTCCTCTAAAAAATTTCTGAAATTTTTAGTAACTTCAAAATAAAAGTGAACCAAACTCAACAAAATTGATAGCAACTACTCCTACAAGTGCCTAGAGCCTATATCATACATCAAAACTACTTGGAACCATATAAATTTAACATGCAAGCTCAAGAACATGGTCACCTAGGCAGCACAAATTTGCAATGAATAAAGCACCAGAACAAAAACTAATAGGACCAATGGAGGAATCACATACCAAGGAACAATCCCCCAAAGCAGTTTTGTGAGGGGTGCTTTGAGCAAGGAGATCGAAAATCGCAGCAAAATGAGCTAGAACTCATGCTTGAGATGGATAATGGTGTTTGTGGGAGGAAGAAGGAGTGTGTGGGTGCAGGAATAAGTGGAGGAGGGCCACCGTGGGACCACGAGGCAGGGGGCGCGCCCAGGGGGTGGGCGCGCCCCTGACCCTCGTGGCCAAGTGCCAGCTCCCCCTGTTGTGTTCTTAGTGCCAGATATTCTCAAATATTTCAGAAAAAATCATATTTAAATTTCAGGGCATTTGGAGAACTTTTATTTTCGGGGTATTTTTATATTGCATGGATAATTCAGATAACAGACAGAAAATAGTATTTTTATTTTATTTAATATAAATAACAAAAAGTAAAAGGAGGGTACAGAGAGTTGTGTTTTCTAAATCCATCCATCTCATGATCATCAAAAGTAATCCATTAACAAGGTTGATCAAGTCTTGTTAACAAACTCATTCCGAATAACATGGAACCGGAAAATTTTCGAATAACACTAGGTTACCTCAACGGGGATATGCACATCCCCAACAATAAGAATATCATATTTGTTCTTGACAGTAGGAAGAGGAAATTCAAAACCTCCAAAAATAATTGATGGAATTTTTCTAATAGAATTGATACTGTGGACTTGAGGTTGTTTCCTCGGAAAGTGTACCGTATGCTCATTACCATTAACATGAAAAGTGACATTGCCTTTGTTGCAATCAATAACAGCTCCTGCGGTATTCAAAAAGGGTCTTCCAAGAATAATAGACATACTATCGTCCTCGGGAATATCAAGAATAACAAAGTCTGTCAAAATAGTAACGTTTGCAACCACAACAGGCACATCCTCACAAATACCGACAGGTATAGCAGTTGATTTATTAGCCATTTGCAAAGATATTTCAGTAGGTGTCAACTTATTCAAATCAAGTCTACGATATAAAGAGAGAGGCATAACACTAACACCGGCTCCAAGATCACATAAAGCAGTTTTAACATAGTTTCTTTTAATGGAGCATGGTTTAGTGGGTACTCCTGGATCTCCAAGTTTCTTTGTCATTCCACCCTTAAAAGTATAATTAGCAAGCATGGTGGAAATTTCAGCTTCCGGTATCTTTCTTTTATTAGTAACAATTTCTTTCATGTACTTAGCATAAGGATTCATTTTAAGCATATCATTTAATCGCATACGCAAAAAGATAGGTCTAATCATTTCAGCAAAGCGCTTAAAATCCTCATCATCCTTTTTCTTGGATGGTTTGGGAGGAAAAGGCATGGGTTTCTGAACCCATGGTTCTCTTTCTTTACCATGTTTCCTAGCAACAAAGTCTCTCTTATCATAACGTTGATTCTGTGATTATGGGTTATCAAGATCAACAACAAGTTCAATTTCTATATCATTATCATTGCTAGGTTGAGCATCAACATGAACATTATCATTAACATTATCACTAGTTTCAGGTTCATTACATATTGTGTTTCAGTATCAGAAATAGAAATATCATTTGTATTCTTGGGTGTTTCAGTAATAGGTTCACTAGAAGCATGCAAAGTCCTATCATTCTTCTTTTTCTTCCTTTTAGAAGGACTAGGTGCGTCTATATTATTTCTCTGAGAATCTTTCTCAATTCTCTTAGGGTGGCCTTCAGGATACAAAGGTTCCTGAGTCATTTTACCAGTTCTAGTAGCCACTCTAACAGCAAAATCATTATTCTTACTATTCAATTCATTGAGAAAATCATTTTGAGATTTAAGTACTTGTTCTACTTGAGTGGTAACCATAGACGCATGTTTACTAATAAGTTTAAGTTCACCTTTGACATTAGTCATATAATCACCCAAGTGTTCAAGCATATCAGCACTACGTTTTAATTCTCTACCAAAATAAGCATTGAAGTCTTCTTGCTTGACCATAAAGTTATCAAACTCATCTAAGCATGGGCTAGCAAACTTAGTAAATGGGATTTCAGCTTTTTCATATATGTAGAGAGAATTTACCTTTACTACCTGTGTCGGGTTATCAAGACCATGTATTTCTTTAATAGGAGATGAATTAAAATTATGCATTTCTTCAACAGGCGGTAAATTAAGACCATGTATTTCTTCAATAGGAGGTAAATTCTTAACATCTTCAGCTTTAATACCCTTTCGTTTCCTGGGTTTCTTTGCCTCTTGCATATCTTCAGGACTGAGAAATAGAACACCTCTCTTCTTCCGAGTTGGTTTAGGAATAGGCTCAAGAGCTGGCTCAGGAAGTGTCCAATTATTTTCATTAGTCAACATATTATTCAATAGAATTTCAGCTTCATCCGGTGTTCTTTCCCTGAAAACAGAACCATCACAACTATCCAGGTAATCTCTGGAAGTATCGGTTAGTCCATTATAAAAGATATCAAGTATTTCATTTTCCTTAAGAGGATGATCAGGCAAAGCATTAAGTAATTGGAGAAGCCTCCCCCAAGCTTGTGGGAGAATCTCTTCTTCAAGTTGCATAAAATTATATATATATATCCCTTAAAGAAGCTTGTTATGAGCAGGGAAATATTTAGCAGAGAAGTAATAAATCATATCCTGGGGACTACGCACACAACCAGGATCAACAGAATTAAACCATATCTTAGCATCACCCTTTAATGAGAACAGGAATATTTTAAGGATATAAAAGTAACGAATTCTCTCATCATTAGTAAACAGGGTGGCTATATCATTTAATTTAGTAAGATGTGCCACAACAGTTTCAGATTCATAGCCATAAAAAGGAACAGATTCAACCAAAGTAATTATATCAGGATCAACAGAGAATTCATAATCCTTATCAGTAACACAGATAGGTGAAGTAGCAAAAGCAGGGTCAGGTTTCATTCTAGCATTAAGGGATTGCTGCTTCCATTTAGCTAATAACCTCTTTAGATCATATCTATTATTGCAAGCTAAAATAGCTCTAGTAGCTTCTTCATCCATAACATAACCCTCAGGAACAGCAGGCAATTCATATTTATTAGGGGGAGAGTCTTCATCATCACTTTCATCAATATTATCAGTTTCAATAATTTCATTCTCTCTAGCCCTAGCAAGTTGTTCATCAAGAAATTCACCAAGTGGCATAGTAGTATCAAGCATAGAAGTAGTTTCATCATAAGTATCATGCATAGCAGAAGTGGCATCATCAATAACATGCGACATATTAGAATGAATGGCAGAAGCAGATTTAGGTGTCGCAAGCTTACTCAAAATAGAAGGTGAATCAAGTGTAGAGCTAGATGGCAGTTCCTTACCTCCACTCGTAGTTGAGGGATAAATCTTGGTTCTTGGATCTTTCAAGTTCTTCATAATGATAAGCGGATATAAATCCCAAGTGACTCAAAGAATAGAGCTATGCTCCCCAGCAACGGCGCCAGAAAATAGTCTTGATAACCCACAAGTATAGGGGATCGCAACAGTTTTCGAGGGTAGAGTATTCAACCCAAATTTATTGATTCGACACAAGGGGAGCCAAAGAATATTCTCAAGTATTAGCATCTGAGTTGTCAATTCAACCACACCTGGAAACTTAATATCTGCAGCAAAGTATTTAGTAGCAAAGTAATGATAGTAGTGGTAATGGTAGCAAAAGGTAATGATAACAAAAGTAATGTTTTTGGTATTTTGTAGTGATTGTAACAATAGCAACGGAAAAGTAAATAAGAGAAGAACAATATATGGAAAGCTCGTAGTCAATGGATCGGTGGTAGAGAATTATGCCGGATACGGTTCACCATGTAACAGTTATAACCTAGGGTGACACAGAACTAGCTCCAATTCATCAATGTAATGTAGGCATGTATTCCGAATATAGTCATACGTGCTTATGGAAAAGAACTTGCATGACATCTTTTATCCTACCCTCCCGTGGCAACAGGGTCCTAGCGGAAACTAAGGGATATTAAGGCCTCCTTTTAATAGAGTATCGGACCAAAGCATTAACACATAGTGAATACATGAACTCCACAAACTGCGGTCATCACCGGGAGTGGTCCCGATTATTGTCACTTCGGGGTTTCCGGATCATAACACATAGTAGGTGACTATAGACTTGCAAGATAGGATCAAGAACTCTCATATATTGATGAAAACATAATAGGTTCAGATCTGAAATCATGACGCTCGGGCCCTAGTGACAAGCATTAAGCATAGCAGAGTCATGGCAACATCAATCTCAGAACATAGTGGATACTAGGGATCAAACCCTAACAAAACTAACTCGATTACATGATAAATCTCATCCAACCCATCACCGTCCAGCAAGCCTACGATGGAATTACTCACACACGGTGGTGAGCATCATGAAATTGGTGATGGAGGATGGTTGATGATGACGATGGCGACGGATTCCCCTCTCCGGAGCCCCGAACGGACTCCAGATCAGCCTTCCCGAGAGGTTTTAGGGCTTGGCGGCGGCTCCGTATCATAAAACGCGATGAATCCTTCTCCTTGATTTTTTTTCTCCCCGAAAGTGAATATATAGAGTTGGAGTTGAGGTCGGAGGAGCTCCAGGGGGGCACGAGGTAGGTGGGCGCGCCTAGGGGCAGGCGCGCCCCCCACCCTCGTGGCTAGGGTGTGGGCCCCCTGGCCTTGATCTTTTGCCAATATTTTTTATTATTTCCAAAAATATGCTCTGTGGAGTTTCAGGTCATTCCGAGAACTTTTGTTTCTGCACATAAATAACACCATGGCAATTCTGCTGAAAATAGCGTCAGTCCGGGTTAGTTCCATTCAAATCATGCAAGTTAGAGTCCAAAACAAGGGCAAAAGTGTTTGGAAAAGTAGATACGACGGAGACGTATCAATATTCACCTCCGGACCATTCCGGAACTCCTCGTGATGTTCGGGATCTCATTCGGGACTCCGAACTACCTTCGGTAACCACATACTATTCCCGTTACAACTCTAGCGTCACCGAACCTTAAGTGTGTAGACCCTACGGGTTCGGGAACCATGCAGACATGACCGAGACACCTCACTGGCCAATAACAAATAGCGGGATCTGGGTACCCATATTGACTCCCACATGTTCCATGATGATCTCATCGGATGAACCATGATGTCGGGGATTCAATCAATCCCATATACAATTCTCATTGTCTATCGGTATGTTACTTGCCCGAGATTCGATAGTCGGTATCCCCATACCTTGTTCAATCTCGTTACTGGCAAGTCTCTTTACTCGTCCTGTAACGCATGATCCCGTGGCTAACTCATTAGTCACATTGAGCTCATTATGATGATGCATTATCGAGTGGGCCCAGAGATACCTCTCCGTCACACAGAGTGACAAATCCCAGTCTCGATTCGTGCCAACCCAACAGACACTTTCAGAGACACCTGTAGTGCACCTTTATAGTCACCCAGTTACGTTGTGACGTTTGATACACCCAAAGCATTCCTACGGTATCCGGGAGTTGCACAATCTCATGGTCTAAGGAAACGATACTTGACATTAGAAAAGCTCTAGCGAACGAACTACACAATCTTGTGCTATGCTTAGGATTGGGTCTTGTCCATCACATCATTCTCCTAATGATGTGATCCCATTATCAACGACATCCAATGTCCATGGTCAGGAAACTACAACCATCTATTGATCAACGAGCTAGTCAACTAGAGGCTTACTAAGGACATATTATGGTTTATGTATTCACACATGTATTACGGTTTCCGATTAATACAATTATAGCATGAACAATAGATAATTATCATGAACAAGGGAATATAATAATAACCATTTTATTATTGCCTCTAGGGCATATTTCCAACACTTATATGTTACTAGATCTTAGGATTATAATTGTCCATCAAATTGCTTCTCGCGGAAGAATCTCTTCATCTAGAGATATCGATGATATATACACAAGATTTGGCATTTGCCTGCTAGCTGTTGGTTCTATTCTAGAAGGTGTTAGTAAGCTATGAAAATATAACCGAAGAAGAACCAAAAATATCACATGCTACTATTTTTCTTTCCTGTGAAGTGGATCGTTAATCCTTTGCTCATATTGGTTTAGGAAAATGGCGCCACCACCACCACCATGTCAACTATGCAAGTCAAGGTGTGCCATCAGCCTTGCAATTGGCAAGCTGTTCGACATCTACTTCCAGCCGAGATTTCGTCATGCGGCGGTAAGAAATTATATGAAATGTAAAAACTATTTTATTTTTAGTGTTGACATTACTGCATTGTGCCATTTTGCTTTTTTTACACAGATCGTCCCATGCAATGAGAGGTTGAAATTCAACAAGTTGACAGGAGACATTGTGACATTTGAGGCTCATGGGGGCCATACACTATGGAGGTCGAGAAAGGACGCAATATGTTGCAGATTGGAGGAGATGGATGGGCCCGTTTCCTCGCCCGCATGCGTCTTACTGATGATGAGTTGATCAGCTTCTCCTTCAGAGCAGAAAGACCCAATCTAGCTGTCATTTATATCAACCTGGTGGAAGATGATGAAGATAATGAGGACCCACTCGATGAATATGATGATGACCCACTTCATGAAGCCATCGTAGCTCAAAGAATGAGGCTGAGCGAGGAGGAGGTGTGGAACCTATGAGACATAATTCCGCCACATGTTGACTTTGTCGGGGTGCCATTCGTGACCCACCTGACAAGTACCATGGTCGATCGGCATGATATGGTATGCTATACTTACAAATGCAAATTATCCGATGATATGCTTAGTGTAGAGTCCAATGATATGCTGTGTGGAATCGACTATGCTTTAGTGTAGAGTCCGATCACATGCTTATTAGTGTAGAATTCAAGGAACTATTATGTAGATAATCCATACATACTTATTAGTAGAATTCATGTTTGGTACAAATGTGTAGTACTATGTCTTTTGATAGTGTAGAAATCTATACTTAATAGAAATATATTTGCAAGAGTATGTGCAAGGCTATTTATTAATTGATATGTTTTTCTCATTCAGAAATTGCCAAAGAGCCTATCGGTGAGCTGTGGTATCAAGCCTCGTGAAGAAGGCTCAGCTGGACTACGCCTTACCGCAAGGGGCTCCGTCACCACCTGTACTTACCGCATGGACATGGACGGTCGCACACACTTAAGCTCGGTTGGGTGGAAGAGATTCCTCGTTGGCAAGAATCTTCGTGTTGGATAGGACAGCCTAATTACTATCAGGAACACCCACCGCCCAGGCTTGAGGATGATGATCGTCGTCGATATCATCTAGCTAGAATTACATATGTGTGTGTCTGTTAGACTATCTAGCACTGCTTATCATAAATGCTATATTCATGTGAGGATGCATGTTCACTATGTATGAGTATCTATAATGCTTTATGATATTGTATGATTATATGGTATTGTGGTCAATGATATTGTTATCTGGTACATGTGAAACTGCAATTTATTGAAACGGGCAGGGAAGAAAAATGATAAAAGATACAGAAGTAGAGCGGGGATAGAAAAGCGCTACAGCTACTTAATAGTAGCACGTTCCGTAAAAGCGATGCTGATATAGTCAATAATAATAGCGCGGGTATAGACCGCGCTACTAATAACTATTAGTTGTAGCGCCGTATCAGTAGCGCGGGTCCCCGCACTACTACTAGAGTTTTCCCTTGTAGTGAAAGTGCCAAGCGACGGGAGCAGCTGCACCAAAGCCAAGTGGGAGGGAACCACCTCCGCCGCCGTCATGCGAGAGGCTCGCGCCACCAGGGCAGCAGGGTATACCAGGCCATCCTTGGCCCAGTCAGGCCCGAAACGGGCCCGCTAAGCCTCGCCGGCCATGCTGCGATAAGCCGGTGTCGGCGTCGCCAGCACCCAGCCGCTCATCGCCGCTCCCCTGTCTCCCGGAAGTCACGCCGCAGACCCGCCCCGCCGCCGGCCCGCCCAGGCCCAGTGGGGCCCACAGGGCCTGGATTTGGGTGAAAAAATAATCTTGGGTGACACTAGATGTTCAAATTGTTTTTTGTGCAGAGTCCAGAATGTTTAACTTTTTGCCTAAAAATTTACAGGTAGCATTTAGATGTGACTATGAATACATAAAGAAATTGTTGGAATTTTTTGGCATTTCAAAAAACATTTTCACGTGCAGGAGCACGTGCTCCCTATAGCCAAATTAGGTTTCGGGCTTCTTGCTGCTTAGATTCATGCTTAAGGAGGCCTAGTAATTTTTCGGTTGATTGTTTCTTATTTAAGGATGTCATTTGTTCGACAAGTCTCATTTATCCATCAGAATTGTTTAAGTTTTCCAAATTTAGCGAGAAAATATCAACATCAATTGTATCAAATCAATACTCCCTCCGTTCCAAAATATAGTGCGCTCGTGCTTTCCGAGGTTCAACTTTGACCATAAATTTAACCAACGCGACCAACTGCGACGGGAGAAAAAATTATATAATTAAAAACTTCTTTCGAATACGAATTCACTGATATAATTTTTGCTCCCGCCGCAATCGATTTTAATAGTTAAATTTATGGTCAAAGTTGAAGCACAGGGATAGACGAAGCACTACATTTTGGAATGGAGGGAGTACTACTAGTCCTATCATTAAGTATTTTCAATTTTGTATTTACAGGAAGTTGTAGATGTTTTTTTATAAGTTTGTGCACTTAAGGCAATATAAATGAGCCTTATAAAAACCGAGTGGAGAAAGTACTCACTGACACTGTATGGACGCTACGTCAGTTAATTCGGATTGACGGGAGTAATAGGAAAATGAAACTTTAAACGGTTATATGCATTCCGATGCAGGGGAAATGAAACTTTTTCTTTCAATATCACCGTTTGACACGCCATTGAAGCTTATGCGCTGGTTTAAACGGTTTGCATGTGGATGTAGGTACCTATAATACCTAAATATTTGATATCTTCGCTAACTCTAATTTTCTTAACATGCAGTCCGTCACATCATTAAGTGTGCCACATTATTATTCGCTAAAACTATTTTGAAACACATGTATAGCCCAATTTAATTGTTCCATCTCCAATGATTCAGTGTAAATGCATACTCTTTGTTCACACACAATTGCTTTCAAAAATAATAGCTTTTGAATTAGATCTTTTCATTCATATAAAAATTATCCAGAATTAATCTTTAAAATCCGGTAGTAACGCGCGGGGTAATCACCTAGTTTTAAGGATGCAATAAACATCATAAAAATTACACTTTGCATCCAGTGACACGTCATTGAAAAAATAAATGAAAGCTCAAGTTGTTCATGCACTGCAGTGTGTCCACCGTTTCCTTCGAAAAAATCCGCTGCATAAAACTGAAATCATGCGGTGTCCTCGATTTACATATTATATGCAGACGCGTGAACTGAATCCTTCAAATTCGGCTATGTACGACCACACGGGCGGTGTGATAATAATAAGCAATCTCAGACCAGCTATCAACAATTGGGCTATGTACGCACAGCGTGCGTAGTACATGCGGTCCGGCGTCCACTTCGAATTGATGTCCCCTCGAATCCCTTATAATCAACTTGATAAATAACCTCCTCCAAGCCCAGCTTGGCAGCTTGCAACCTTCTGCAGATGTCACAGGAAGGCAGAACTGAGACATGTTGTATTAGTCAGACTCGGGTTGAGGTTCTGAATCAAGTTGCTGTTACAGCGTTAGCCAAGGCTCTTTTTTCTATAAAAAAAACACTGTATAAATGCACATGCTCATACATACGCACATACACTTATCTCTATAAACATACGCATACACACCCTATCCCTAGACTGAGCCGGCAAATCATCTTTTAAGACTGACGACCATGTAGTTTTCTTTTCTTGCTAAACCCTAGCATGACTCTCACTCTTTGATGCCGCTCTTCCAACTGTGTGCCATTCTTCTGCCAAAAACTACACTACGCCTGTCCATTCTCAAGTCCGAACAGGACAGGAAAGGACAGCGTCTTCTTTGCTTTGAATCCGACAGCTGTGGCATGAAGCTGGAGCATTCATTCTTCTCCTCAGATTCCGGTTCCCCGAGGATGCTGGCAGCCGAGGCTGTTCCGTTCCAGGCTAGCAACCCACCCCGACCTCGTCTCAGATCAGGCCCAACCTTCCTGGATGGCTGGACGGAGTCATCATCATGCTAGGTCGACAGTACTAGGAAATACGGTACCCTCCACATTTAACCCATCGACTAGCAAAAGAATACGCGTCGGAAAGAAATAAGAGTTCGTAGTTTCCGATGAAGAAAAGAAACATTTGATTGATAATTTTGGTCATGTCATCAAACCAACGGACCATCACACGATTATTTCACAATAGCAGACCATCACGCATTCACGCTGGTGTTCAGGATCGCTGGCTGGGAATCAAAGCTGGATCTAACACAGACATAGGGCGCCTGCCGCGCGCGGCTGGTTGATGTTATGCTTAGTTCGTACTCGTAGTTTGTGGTTGCTGTTCTGCAGCATAGCTCTGAGGCTTCGTTTTGAGTGTGAGTTGCAGCATAACTTTGTTTGTACTGCCTTGTAGCTGTAGTTCGCCGTGCTCTGCTTCACACCCGCTGTGTTGCCGTCTGTGCAGTCTGTAACAACCTCTTGCATGGTTGATGTGCTGGGCAGATGTTCTAGCTGTAAGGTGGTCTTTTGAGTCCTGGACCGTGACGCCGGGGTGCAGACACCATTTTGGATGTTGCTGTTTTATCAGTTTTCAGAAATTATTCTGAACTGAATTTTGAGAAGTATAGAAGAGGGGAAGTCAAGACCCAAGAGGCACACTTTCTTTAAATTACGGTAATTCGAAGAATGGCATTCGAACTAAACACAACACCAATCCAAAGAAATGCCCATTTTTTAAACATGAGTGTCCGTGCGCTGTGAATGTGAGTGCAGTAAAGGGGAAAAAACTCAGTCTAATCGACTCTGTTTTATGAGCTCTTGTCATATTTCAATTCACTCGAGCCTGAATCTAAGGCGATGCCTGCCCCCCGGCTCAGAGAACCACGCCGGTCAAAACCCGTCCTTATAAGGGAGGCAGACAAGATCTCACCATCTCGCAAGTTGCTGCAAGAAAAGCAAGATCAAAAGCAACCAGAGCCCCGCATCCTCGACGCCAGCTTCTCCTCGCAGTCGCATGCACGTACGCCTCCACGCCACGCGCTATCTTCATCTTCCTCCTGCTGTTATGGCTATGGCTTCTTCCACCGCCGCGCGGCACCCCCCACTTCTTGTTCTGGTGCTGATCATCGTCGTTCTTCTGCTGTCCTCCTCCCCTGCCATCGCGGCGGCGGGGCCCCCGAGCGCATCGGCGGGGCAGGGCTTCCACGTGGCGACGACGCCATTGCATGATGCAAGCGTGGCCAAGAACGGCGCGGGGAGACGACCGGTCGGCGGGGGAAGGAGGAGGAGAGCAGACCGCGGCGGAGGCACCGGCGCGTGGGCGTTCTCGGCGATGCTGCCCCGGGGGTTCGTGCCGCCGTCGGGCTCGTCGGCGTGCCACAACGACATGCCGGCCACCGCCGCCGATGACCAGTACTACACATGCGGCGGCTCCGTGAGGCCGTGACGACCGAGAAGGATCCGGTTCTTGCCCGCCTGCTTCGACTGAGAAGGATCCAGTTCTCGACGAGGTTCTTGCAAGTGTAAATATGGTGAGGTTTTAACCTCGCCTTCTTCTCCGGTTACTCGCGAGGGACTTGGGGGCTCTGAATCGGACGATGGAGCCCTGGCGATGCACGCGAGCTCTTGTTGTTGTTGTTCCGGTGGCCCCCTGTTCTGAACTTCTGATCGAATGTGACAATGCTCCCAGTTTCTAGCACATTTAAATACTCTGATCTTCTCCTTGTTGTCATCATCTCCTATCGCAGCTTCGTAAGTCGAAAACATTTGTTTAGTTCGGAGTACGTCCTTTCCTGTACCTGTGAGCAGAGGAAATTTTCATTGTTCCTGTCTTTGTTCTGAACACCAGCATCCGTTAAGTTTCTTACACTTACATTTCCTCGTTTCAACCTACTGCTTGGAGCCGAGAAATGCACCAATGGTAAACTTGTAAGCTCTTTCACAAGGAGTTTCTTGGAGTAATTCATGGTTTTAAGCAACGCGTAAGCTGCATGTAAAGCCTGACGTCTCGGAGTTTCTTGGGAGCATGGGCAGGGGCAGCTGCTGGCCTGCCTAGTGCTAGCTTGCCGAGTGATGCTTTTGGAGCAGGGAACTGTGAGGGCGGCTATGGCGTGCTGTTTAAGGGAATGTAGGCAATAATATGAGTTGATCAATTAGCATGAATGGCTCATATCCATGCGAGCGGTGATCGGTGAGTTTCCATAGACTTCGATGGACGAAAGAGTTGGTAATAATCTAAGCAAGTCTGGTCCCGTAGCGTCCACTCCATGGCTCCATCAACGCCTTTTGATAACAGCATCATCGCGCCGTTCCATCGACCGGGACTAATGATTGTGCAAGCTTAATAAAAATAATTCTTCAAGTTTCATAGTAGTTTGTATTGCATTGAGGTAAAAAAAAATATGAAAAACAATGTAGATGAAACATTAGTAAAAGTTTTCACCATTTAGCAATCACAAAACAGGTTGTCGACTCATTTTATAGATAAGACTAACCAAAACATTATAGAAGATGAGCCGAGGATGAAACCCCAAACGTCCGAACCGGACACATGCTGCTTGGGAGCTACCTCTCTCGAGGCCACGCCTTTAGTGGTAACAATTTGGCACATTTGGAAGGTCAGTAATGATGCAAGAAAAAATGATGCTAAGATGCATCCACGCAGAGTGGCCGAGAAAGCCTTGGCTTATGTTGACTTCATTGTGCAAAATTGTGGTAGAACTGTAATTGCTTCAAGGTGTGATAGTCTAGTTTCTCCTATTAAATGGGTTCCGCTGCCGGTAGATGCAGTGACGGTTAATGTGGATGCTACACTCTTTAAGGTTTCTTGACGGATAAGAATTGGCGTGGTAATCATGAACCACATCGGAGATTGCTTACTGCTTGCCGCAAGCACGTTGATGAGGTTACTACCCCAGGATTAGCTAAAGGACTACCGCTACCGCTACGTTGATGAGGTTATGTTGACTACCGCTAAGGCTTTCCATGAGTTGTTCTCCAGTTAGACTGTTTGTCCGTTATCTAGAGAACCAATACTTTGATGGTTGATCAATTGCCGGTGGGGCTCATCACTGCTGATATTAAGGAGTTGGTGTCATTCTTCTCGTCCATTTGCTTTAGTCATGTAAATCGTTTGTCAAATATCGCGGCGCATATTCTACCTAGTTCCTCTGAGTCCTCTAATGACTCTATTTTTCATGTAACCCCAGATTGTATCTGGGAGGCACTTTCTCTTGATTATCCTTGATCAATAAAGCATGTTATTCCTAAAAAACGCAACAGGCAAACAAATGATAAAGGATAAAACGAAAAATGTCTTGACTGACTATCAACGCCCTCGCTTGCTAAGAGCCTAAGACGCTTGATTACCAAGGCACCCCCAATATGTGTGAGACAACAAATTAAACGCAAGGGAGGTGAAATCTACGCTTGCTTCAAGAAGAGAGGACATGGTCACAATACCATTTGTCTATCACCGAAGGGGACCACCTACCTCCTCACCCTAACACGAAGTGCATCGCTCCATGAGACAACTGTAAGCTCACCAACATGACCTAAGACTCTCGAGCCCAAAGTTTATTCGGCCCAGATCCAAGTCTAGGTCGAATCAGATCCAACCTACAAAGTCAGATTTGACCTCGTAGGCCCCTTCCCTTAACACATGGCCCCTTAGGTTCGGGTCGACTTGGCCGCAGATTGAATCACATCTGACCTTATCGGTTGGTAGCAGCTTCTAGCAAAACCATCAATCTTCAAGTGAACAATGAAGCCGGTTTGGTGAAACTATACAACGCGTCACACTTACTAAGTGACAAGTGAAGCCGATTTGGCGAACATGTACAACGTGTCACACTTCTATTCTTTTTGCCTCACCGTATATGTTGCCTACGCTCAAGTGAATCAGCGATCCTTGATCCATTCCGCCCTCTTTCTCGTCTTGTGATGCTGGCCTCAACACCAGATTATTTCATAATCCTTATGGCATGACCATGCTTATTCAGGTCGGATCACACTAGGGGGCCAGAGTATATCTCTCCAGGTCGAAGGGGAAAATCTCATCTTGCTCGACCATGTCTCATGACATGGATCTAGACAAGTCTGTAACTAGTCTTTAAAACTACCCTGTTATGGAGCAACATTTGATCGGCCCAAAGCAAGTCGATCACCATCCTGAGTCCATGTGCCTAGCTCAGATCTTAGGACACAGAATGCATGTCGTAATAGAGACTAACAAATGACCTATCCTTGCCTCTCATGGTTGGGTCTGTCCGACCTGGCATCCTTCTGAGCCCGGCTCCGGTCTCCTATGGCCGACCCCAAATCCGATCAGGTCCATGCAATCCCACTAGCATCGAATGCTACATGGCTAGCGAGACTAAGCCATCCATTGTGTTGTATACCGGTCTATTTTTATATGAGTCCGCACATTACATCCAGACCTGGGACTATTTAGAACGTATCATACAATGTAGGATCTCATAGACAAGTCATGTACTTGCCCAAATTTGATATTGATATCACCTAAGGACTATATTGATTCATAAACACATTAGAAAATATCATCCACACATGATTGCCTCTAGGATATATCTCCAACAGAAAGATGTGAGGAGCGCATTCGTAGTGCTCCAATCTCATTAGGGCATTCTTCGTGAAACTACAATGATGTGGGAACCACATATATTGTGGAAGCTGATAACATGTTGTTAATCTTGCACAACATGATTGTCGAAGATAAGCGCGAAAGGGCAATGTCGGTGTCAAAACCGGCGGATCTCGGGTAGGGGGTCCCGAACTTTGCGTCTAAGGCGGATGGTAACAGGAGGCAGGGGCACGATGTTTACCCAGGTTCGGGCCCTCTCGATGGAGGTAATACCCTACATCCTGCTTGATTGTTCTTGATGATATGAGTATTACAAGAGTTGATCTACCACGAGATCAAAGAGGCTAAACCCTAGAAGCTAGCCTATGGTATGATTGTATGTTGTCCTACGGACTAAAACCCTCCGGTTTATATAGACACCGGAGGGGGCTAGGGTTACACAAGGTCGGTTACAAAGGAGGAGATATACATATCAGTATTGCCTAGTTTGCCTTCCACGCCAAGTAGAGTCCCATCCGGACACGGGACGAAGTCTTCAATCTTGTATCTTCATAGTCCAACATCCGGCCAAAGGATATAGTCCGGCTGTCTGGAGACCCCCTAATCCAGGACTCCCTCAGTAGCCCCTGAACCAGGCTTCAATGACGATGAGTCCGGCGCGCAGTGTTGTCTTCGGCATTGCAAGGCGGGTTCCTCCTCGGAATACACCATGGAAGAGTTTGAACGCAAGGATAGTGTCCGACCCTGCAAAATAAGTTCCACATACCACCGTAGAGGGAATAATATTTCCACAAATCTAATTTGCTGACACGTTTTGACAGCATGACATCATAACATGGCTCGGTTATTATTCGAACCGCTTTTCTCAACCAGCTCTGCACATATCGCGAGGCGGTTTTCTTGATATGTCTTGTCAAAGCAGAGATCGTGTTCCCCTTATCACAGGATTCTCATCAATACGGACGTGGGTAACCCAACCGCGCCATCAATTACAGTGCCTGGGGAATAAGTGGTTTTGCCAGGCAAGTGGGGAGACACATCGCCTCCTCCGTCCTTATAAAGGGACAAAGATTTACTTTTTTCACCCACGCCTTCTTCCTTCTCGCTTACCCACTCCCGCACACGCGAGCTCTAGTGCCCAAGCTCGCGTTCTTCTTCTCAAACCACTCCAATCATGTCCGGAGCAGGAGACAAGTGGATGGTCTCCTCCGTCACGGAGGAGAACATCAAAAAGTTACGGGAAGCCGGATACTTGGCCGCGGATATCGCGCACCGGCTGCCAAATGCGGGGCAGATCGTCCCCACGCCTGAACCCCATGAGAGGGTAGTTTTTCTTACCCATTTCGTCCGCGGACTGGGATTTCCTCTCCACACGTTTCTCCGCGGGCTCATGTTCTACTACGGGCTGGATTTTCATGATTTGGCCCCCAATTTCATCCTCAACATCGCGGCGTTTATCGTCGTGTGCGAGGCCTTCCTCCGCATCAGGCCCCACTTCGGCCTATGGCTGAAAACCTTCACTGTCAAACTGAAGGTGGTGGGTGGCCAGCAAGCATAGTGCGGAGGCGCCATGGTGGGCAAGATGCCTAATGTCACCTGGCTCGAGGGCACCTACGTGGATACCATAAACGGGTGGCAATCGAGGTGGTTCTACATCACCGAGCCGCGCGACTCCAACTGGGTGGCGGCCCCAAATTTTGATCCAGAATCCCCACGCGGCTCACCTCCTGGAAAAAGAAGGGCTTGTCCTAGGATTCTTCGGTAGAGCTGACCGGACTCCAGACCTGCATCCAGAACATGACGAACAAGAAAATCAAGCTCGTCAACGTGGTCCAGGTTATGCTCTTCCGCTGGATCCTTCCGTGTCAACGACGGGCATTTGTTTTGTGGGAGTTCGACTCGGCCAAGCATCAGACGCTGAGAGAGCTCTACGACATGACGCACGAGGACGTATGGAGGGTGTTGTTCAAGGGTGACGAGATGCCTCCCTCCCTCACTGAGGACCACGGACTCAGCGCAAAGCGCCGCGCCCATCTGGTAGGATTTTATATCTCTCAGGGTATTTATTCGCCCTGGTTTAGTTATGTGCTGGATCTAAGCTTTTATGTCATTAACAAGACTAGATAGAGACAGCGGAGCAGCTTGATTGCCTAGCCCCCTGCCCGAAGATCATGTTGACGCTCTTCTAACGAAGATGCTGACTCCGGCACCTTACGAGGTGCCGGAAAAGAAGGCCAAGAAGAAGGCCACGGGGACCCGAAAGGGTCTCCGACGCAAGGTTATATCGGACTCATCGTCTGATGACTCCGACGCAAACTCCTCCCACATAAAGAGGAGGGGAGAAAAGTTCTCCCCCCCAGCCGGGGGAGAAAAGAAAAGGAAGGCCGGCCCATCCAGGGAGGCCGAAGGGTCCAAGAAGGGAAAGACCCTCCCTTCGGACTATGCCACGATGGCCGCCGACAGTGGTGACGAGTGGCTACCCAGGGACAAGCCCCTGGCGAAGTTGTAAGTGTCCAAACACCATAGTACTTCATGGTATGTTTTATTGTACTGCCTTTCCTCATGCCAAACATGATTATGTAGTCCGTCCCGAGCTCATCTCGACGTACCCTCGTCGAGCGGCTCTTTGGACTCGTCGGATATGAACAGCAGTTCTCCTCTGACCGCTTCCACCCCTCGCCCTACGGACAACGCCGAGGTGTTGTCTCAAAAGGCACCGAGCCAAGGGGAGGTGATCCTGGGGGCACCTCACGGCGACCTCCTGGGCCCTGGGTACCAAGGGAGTGAGGCTCCTACGGGCTTCGAGTTCGGGCCCCAGCCGAACACTGCGCCGGAACCTCCAATGGTTCCGGACTCCAGCAGACGGTCCCCCATTAAGGGGAACCATCCATGCCGGTGTCCTCTATCCAACCAGAGGCACCGGACACCCTGCTGGAAGTGTTTCGCAGCGCTTCCGTCGAAGAAGAGCACCGCACTATCATGAGTGCGGTGGTCGCGAAGGTTCAGTCCGCCAAGAACGGACTGACCGAAACTTGCGCCGGCCTCCTAACAGGCTTTGAGGTAAGCATTCAAAATATAAGAAAATATTACCGCATAGATAGTAGTCCCTGATGCTCTGTTCGGCGTTTGCGAAGAAAAGCCGAATAGAGTATCAAATGATAACTCAGGAGTCTAATTAGAGTATGTTTATGTGTATGTGCAGGCTTCACTGCTGGCCACTGCCGCACGTACTGCGGAGGTCTCTGCACTGAAGCAGGACCTGAAGCGGTCCGAGGACGAGCTCGGCCTTACCAAGAGGCAGCTCGAAGAGAGCAAAGGCAAGATATACCCTTGTCTATATAGTTAAAAAGAAGTTTGGGTGTAAAGTAATAGGATCATCATGAATTTGTCAGGGGCCACAACCGAGGTGGAGACCCTGAGGAAGGCGTTGTTGAAAGGACATGCGGTGCCCCCATGTGTGGTTTTGGTAATTGATGACATTCTCTATGGACTAATGGTTGCATTGAGTTATATTTGAAGGATTTTTCCATAGGCATGTCTTGAAGTCCATGTGTTGGTTTCAAGGAGTTTATGGGTTGACCAAGGTGCTACTAAGGAATTATCCAAAGATTGGTCATGTGAGTGTTGAGCTTATTGCAAGCATGTCTTCAAGAAGAAGATTGTGTGATCATTCATGTTTACCTTCAAGACATCATCCAAACGAAGAGAGTTGGAAAGATTCAAGGTTGATCAAGACTAAGTCAAGAGTGAATCAAGTTGATCAACTCACAAAGAGTAGAAGATGTACCGAGAGGGATCAAGTGATCCCATGGTATGGTAAGCATTGTCCATTGCACTTTGTGTACTAACCCATGGTCTATGTGAGAGTCTATGTGGGGTTAGGTACGTGTCCATGGGCTTGCGTCAAGAGGATGATATCATACAACCCATGGGAAGGATGACATCAAGTGGTGATCGTCATCAAGATTGTCGTGTGCAAGTTCAAGTGGAGAATCACGGAGAGATCAAGTGCTTGAAGCTTGCCATATGTGCCAATGGACTTGTGAAGATGTGCTGAAGAGTGGCTCACCCATAGTGGAGTATGGGGGAGCAATCATCTAGTCTCCATCGACCCAACACAATCAAGAAAGGTGGTCCATCTTGAGGAGGACAAGATCGTCATCATCTAGCTCAAGTGGATCATGTGCAAGGCAAAGGTTTTCCCTTGATAGGTTTTCTATTCTACTGGTCTCATGGTGGTAGTTGGGAGACCGGATTATAGGATCGATAGTCATACTATCAAGGGGGGCTCTCAAGTGAGTAGCTTGATCATATCGTTCATCGAGAGCTCAAACCATTGCATCCTTGCATCATGTTTCTTGGTTCTTATTTGGTTCTCTTTGTGAGTCTTAGAGCTTATGGTCATCTTGATGACAAGCTTTGAGTTCATCGAAAACGGAGTTTGCATGCGTCTTCTATGATGTTTTCGGTGTTGGAGGTTTTACCGGTCTTATCCGAGGAAGGGTTCTCATCATTTTCTTTTGGGCCTTTTTGAAGGAAATATTCCCTAGAGGCAATAATAAAGTTATTATTTATTTCCTTATATCATGATAAATGTTTATTATTCATGCTAGAATTGTATTAACCGGAAACATAATACATGTGTGAATACATAGACAAACAGAGTGTCACTAGTATGCCTCTACTTGACTAGCTTGTTGATCAAAGATGGTTATGTTTCCTAACCATAGACATGAGTTGTCATTTGATTAACGGGATCACATCATTAGGAGAATGATGTGATTGACTTGACCCATTCCGTTAGCATAGCACTTGATCGTTTAGTTTATTGCTATTGCTTTCTTCATGACTTATACATGTTCCTATGACTATGAGATTATGCAACTCCCGTTTACCGGAGGAACACTTTGTGTGCTACCAAACGTCACAACGTAACTGGGTGATTATAAATGTGCTCTACAGGTGTCTCCGAAGGTACTTGTTGGGTTGGCGTATTTCGAGATTAGGATTTGTCACTCCGATTGTCGAAGAGGTATCTCTGGGCCCACTCGGTAATGCACATCACTATAAGCCTTGCAAGCATTGCAACTAATGAGTTAGTTGCGGGATGATGTATTACGGAACGAGTAAAGAGACTTGCCGGTAATGAGATTGAACTAGGTATTGACATACCGACGATCGAATCTCGGGCAAGTAACATACCGATGACAAAGGGAACAACGTATGTTGTTATGCTGTTTGACCGATAAAGATCTTCGTAGAATATGTAGGAGCCAATATGAGCATCCAGGTTCCACTATTGGTTATTGACCGGAGACATGTCTCGGTCATGTCTACATAGTTCTTGAACCCGTAGGGTCCGCACGCTTAAAGTTCGATGACGGTTATATTATGAGTTTATGTGTTTTGATGTACCAAAAAAGTTCGGAGTCCCGGATGAGATCGGGGACATGACGAGGAGTCTTGAAATGGTTGAGACGTAAAGATCGATATATTGGACGACTATATTCGGACATCAGAAAGGTTCTGAGTGATTCGGGTATTTTCGGGAGTACCAGGGAGTTATGGGAATTCGTATTGGGTCTTAATGGGCCATACAGGAAAGGAGAGAAAGGCCTCAAAGGGTGGCCGCACCCCTCCCCATGGGCTGGTCCGAATTGGACTAGGGAAGGGGGCGCCCCTTCCTTCCTTCTCCTTTTCCCTTCCCTTTCCTTCCCTCCTACTCCTACTACTTGGAAGGGCTCCTTGTTCTACTAGGAAAGGGGGAATCCTACTCCCGGTGGGAGTAGGACTCCCCTAGGGCGCGCCATAGAGAGGGCCGGCCCTCCCCCTCCTCCACTCCATTATATATGAGGGCAGGGGGCACCCCAAAGACACAACAATTGATTTCTTGATCTCTTAGCCGTGTGCGGTGCCCCCCTCCACCATAATCCACCTCATTCATATCGTAGCGGTGTTTAGGCGAAGCCCTGCGTCGGTAGAACATCATCATCGTCACCACGCCACCGTGCTGATGAAACTCTCCCTCAACACTCGGCTGGATCGGAGTTCGAGGGACGTCATCAAGTTGAACGTGTGCAGAACTCGGAGGTGTCGTGCGTTCGGTACTTGATCGGTCGGATCGTGAAGACGTACGACTACATCAACCACGTTATGCTAACGCTTCCGCTTTCGGTCTACGAGGGTACGTAGACAACACTCTCCCCTCTTGTTGCTATTCATCACCATGATCTTGAGTGTGCGTAGGAAATTTTTGAAATTACTACGTTCCCCAACAGTGGTGTCAGAGCCAGGTTTTATGTGTTGATGTAATATGCACGAGTATAACACAAGTGAGTTGTGGGTGATATAAGTCATACTGCTTACCAACATGTCATACTTTGGTTCAGCGGTATTGTTGGATGAAGCGGCCCGGACCGACATTACGCGTACGCTTACGCGAGACTGGTTTTACCGCCGTGCTATGCACACAAGTGACTAGCGGGTGTCAGTTTCTCCAACTTTAGTTGAACCGAGTGTGGCTACGCCCGGTCCTTGCGAAGGTTAAAACATCACCAACTTGACAAACTATCGTTGTGGTTTTGATGCGTAGGTAAGAACGGTTCTTACTAAGCCCGTAGCAGCCACGTAAAACTTGCAACAACAAAGTAGAGGACGCATAACTTGTTTTTGCAGGGCATGTTGTGATGTGATATGGTCAAGACGTGATGAGATAAAAGTTGTTGTATAAGATGATCATGTTTTTTTAAGTTATCGGCAACTGGCAGAAGCCTTATGGTTGTCTCTTTATTGCATAAGATGCAAGCGCCAAATAATTGCTTTACTTTATCGCTATGCGATAGCAATAGTTGCAAGAGCAATAGTTGGCGAGACGACCATGTGACGACACATTGATATAGATCAAGATGATGGAGATCATGGTGTCATGCCGGTGATGATGGAAATCATGACGATGCTTTGGAGATGGAGATCAAAGGCACAAGATGATGATGGCCATATCATGTCACATATTTTGATTGCATGTGATGTTTATCTTTTATGCATCTTATCTTACTTTGATTGATGGTAGCATTATAAGATGATCTCTCACTAAATTTCAAGATAAAAGTGTTCTCCCTGAGTATGCACCGTTGCCAAAGTTCGTCGTGCCCAGACACCACGTGATGATCGGGTGTGATAAGCTCTACGTCCATCTACAACAGGTGCAAGCCAGTTTTGCACACGCAGAATACTCAGGTTAAACTTGACGAGCCTAGCATATGCAGATATGGCCTCGGAACACTGAGACCGAAAGGTCGAGCGTGAATCATATAGTAGATATGATCAACATAATGATGTTCACCATTGAAAGCTACTCCATTTCACGTGATGATCGGTTATGGTTTAGTTGATTTGGATCACGTGATCACTTAGATGATTAGAGGGATGTCTATCTAAGTGGGAGTTCTTAAGTAATATGATTAATTGTACTTAAATTTATCATGAACTTAGTCCTGGTAGTATTAGCATATCTATGTTGTAGATCAATTGCTTGCGATATTGCTCCACGTTTAATTTTTTATATATTCCTAGAGAAAACTATGTTGAAAAATGTTAGTAGCAATGATGTCCTCATTGCTGCATAGAAGAATTATGTCCTTAATGCACCGCTAGGTGACAGACCTATTGCAGGAGCAGATGCAGACGTCATGAACGTTTGGCTAGCTCAATATGATGACTACTTGATAGTTTAGTGCACCATGCTTAACAGCTTAGAATCGGGACTTCAAAGACGTTTTGAACGTCATGGATCATATGGATGTTCCAGGAGTTGAAGTTAATATTTCAAGCAAATACCCGAGTTGAGAGATATGAAGTCTCCAACAAGTTCTATAGCTAAAAGATGGAGGAGAATAGCTCAAGCAGTGAGCATGTGTTCAGATTGTCTGGGTACTACAATCGCTTGAATCAAGTGGGAGTTAATCTTCCAGATAAAATAGTGATCGACAGAATTCTCTAGTCACCATCACCAAGTTAGTACAACTTCGTGATGAACTATAGTATGCAAGGGATGATGAAAACGATTCCTGAGCTTTTCATGATGATGAAATCGATGAAGGTAGAAATCAAGAAAGAGCATCAAGTGTTGATGATTAACAAGACCACTAGTTTCAAAAAAAAGGCAAATGGAAAGAAAGGGAACTTCAAGAAGAACGGCAAGCAAGTTGCTGCTCAAGTGAAGCAGCCCAAGTCTAGACCTAAGCCTGAGACTAAGTGCTTCTACTACAAAGGGACTGGTCACTAAAAGCGGAACTGCAAGTATTTAGCGGATAAGAAGGATGGCAAAGTGAACAATGCTATATTTGATATACATGTAATTGATGTGTACTTTACTAGTGTTTATAGCAACCCCTCGGTATTTGATACTGGTTCAGTTGCTAAGAGTAGTAACTCGAAACGGGAGTTGCAGAATGAACAGAGACTAGTTAAGGGTGAAGTGACGATGTGTGATGGAAGTGGTTCCAAGATTGATATGATCATCATCGCACACTCCCTATACTTTCGGGATTAGTGTTAAACCTAAATAAATGTTATTTGGTGTTTGCGTTGAGCATGAATATGATTTGATCATGTTTATTGCAAAACGGTTATTCATTTAAGTTAGAGAATAATTGTTGTTCTGTTTACATGAATAAAACCTTCTATGGTCATACACCCAATGAAAATAGTTCATTGAATCTCGATCGTAGTGATACACATATTCATAATATTGAAGCCAAAAGATGCAAAGTTAATAATGATAGTGCAACTTATTTGTGGCCCTGCCGTTTAGGTCATATTGGTGTAAAGCGCATGAAGAAACTCCATGCCGATGGGCTTTTGGAATCACTTGATTATGAATCATTTTGATGCTTGCGAACCATGCCTCATGAGCAAGATGACTAAGACTCCGTTCTCCGGAACAATGGAGCGAGCAACTGACATATTGGAAATAATACATACTGATGTATGCAGTCCGATGAGTGTTGAGGCTCGCGGCGGGTATCGTTATTTTCTGACCTTCACAGATGATTTGAGCAGATATGGGTATATCTACTTGATGAATAATAAGTCTGAAACATTTGAAAAGTTCAAAGAACTTCAGAGTGAAGTGGAAAATCATCGTGCCAAGAAAATAAAGTTTCTACGATCTGATCGCAGAGACAAATATTTGAGTTACGAGTTTGGTCTTCAATTAAAACAATGTGGAATAGTTTCACAAAATCATGCCACCTGGAACACCACAGCATAATGGTGTGTCCGAACATCATAACCGTACTATTATTGGATATAGTGCAATCTATGATGTTTCTTACCGATTAATCACTATAGTTTTGGGGTTATGCATTAGAGACAGCTGCATTCACATTAAAAAGGGCACCACCTAAATCCGTTGAGGCGACACCGTATGAACTGTGGTTTGGCAAGAAACCAAAGTTGTCGTTTCTTAAAGTTTGAGATTGCAATGCTTATGTGGAAAAGTTTCAACCTGATAAGCTCAAACCCAAATCGGAGAAGTGTGTCTTCATAGGATACCCAAAAAGAAAATGTTGGGTACACCTTCTATCACAGACCCGAAGGCAAGATATTCGTTGCTGAGAATGGATCCTTTCTAGAGAAGGAGTTTCTCTCGAAAGAAGTGAGTGGGAGGAAAGTAGAACTTGATGAGGTAATTGTACTTGCTCCCTTATTGGAAAGTAGTTCATCACAAAAATATGTTCCTGTGACTACTACACCAATTAGTGAGGAAGCTAATGATGATGATCATGTAACTTCAGATCAAGTTGCTACCGAACCTCGTAGGTAAACCAGAGTGAGATCCGCACCAGAGTGGTACGGTAATCCTATTCTGGAGGTCATGTTACTTGACCATGACGAGCCTACGAACTATAGGAAGCGATGATGAGCCCAGATTCCGCGAAATGGCTTGAGGCCATGAAATCTGAGATGAGATCCATGTATGAGAACAAAGTATGGACTTTGATTGACTTTCCCACTGATCGGTGAGCCATTGAGATTAAATAGATCTTCAAGAGGAAGACGGACGCTGATAGTAGTGTTACTATCTACAAAGCTAGAATTGTCGCAAAAAGGTTTTTGACAAGTTCAAGGTGTTGGCTACGATGAGAGTTTCTCACTCATATCTATGCTTAAGTCTGTCCGGATCATGTTAGCAATTGCCGCATTTTATGAAATCTGGCAAATGGATAAACAAAACTGCATTCTTTAATGGATTTATTAAAGAAGAGTTGTATATGATGCAACCATAAGGTTTTGTCAATCATAAAGGTACTAACAAAATATGCAAGCTCCAGCGATCCATCTATGGACTGGTGCAAGCATCTCGGAGTTGGAATATACGCTTTGATAAGTTGATCAAAGCATATAGTTTTATACAGACTTGCGGCGAAGCCTGTATTTACAAGAAAGTGAGTGGGAGCACTACAGCATTTCTGATAAGTATATGTGAATGACATATTGTTGATCGGAGATAATGTAGAATTATTCTGCAAAGCATAAAGGAATGTTTGGAAGGAGTTTTTCAAAGAAAGACCTCGGTGAAGCTGCTTACATATTGAGCATCAAGATCTATAGAGATGGATCAAGACGCTTGATAAGTTTTTCAATGAGTACATACCTTGACAAGATTTTGAAGTAGTTTAAAATGGAACAGTCAAAGAAAGAGTTCTTGCCTGTGTTACAAGGTGTGAAGTTGAGTAAGACTCAAAACCCGACCACGGCAAAAGATAGAGAGAGAATAAAAGTCATTCCCTATGCCTTGGCCATAGGTTCTATAAAATATGCCATGCTGTGTACTAGATCTATTGTATACCCTACACTGTTTTTGGCAAGGGAGTACAATAGTGATCTAGGAGTAGATCACTGGACAATGGTCAAATTATCCTTAGTGGAATAAATATATGTTTCTCGATTATGGAGGTGACAAAAAGGTTCGTCGTAAAGGGTTACGTCGATGCAAATTTTGACACTGGTCCAGATGACTCTAAATCTCAATCTGGAAACATATTGAAAGTGGGAGCAATTAGCTAGAATAGCTCCGTGCAGAGCATTGTTGACATAGAAATTTGCAAAATACTTACGGATCTGAATGTGGCAGACCCGTTGACTAAACTTCTCTCACAAGAAAAACATGATCACACCTTAGTACTCTTTGGGTTGTTAATCACATAGCGATGTGAACTAGATTATTGACTCTAGTAAACCCTTTGGGTGTTGGTCACATGACGATGTGAACTATGGGTGTTAATCACATGGTGATTTGAACTATTGGTGTTAAATCACATGGCGATGTGAACTAGATTATTGACTCTAGTGCAAGTGGGAGACTGAAGGAAATATGCCCTAGAGGCAATAATAAAGTTATTATTTATTTCCTTATATCATGATAAATGTTTATTATTCATGCTAGAATTGTATTAACCGGAAACATAATACATGTGTGAATACATAGACAAACAGGGTGTCACTAGTATGCCTCTACTTGACTAGCTCGTTGATCAAAGATGGTTATGTTTCCTAACCATAGACATGAGTTGTCATTTGATTAACGGGATCACATCATTAGGAGAATGATGTGATTGACTTGAACCATTCCGTTAGCATAGCACTTGATCGTTTAGTTTATTGCTATTGCTTTCTTCATGACTTATACATGTTCCTATGACTATGAGATTATGCAACTCCCGTTTACTGGAGGAACACTTTGTGTGCTACCAAATGTCACAACGTAACTGGGTGATTATAAATGTGCTCTATAGGTGTCTCCGAAGGTACTTGTTGGGTTGGCGTATTTTGAGATTAGGATTTGTCACTCTGATTGTCGGAGAGGTATCTCTGAGCCCACTCGGTAATGCACATCACTATAAGCCTTGCAAGCATTGCAACTAATGAGTTAGTTGCGGGATGATGTATTACGGAACGAGTAAAGAGACTTGCCGGTAACGAGATTGAACTAGGTATTGAGATACCGATGATCGAATCTCGGGCAAGTAACATACCGATGACAAAGGGAACAACGTATGTTGTTATGCGGTTTGACCGATAAAGATCTTCGTAGAATATGTAGGAGCCAATATGAGCATCCAGGTTCCGCTATTGGTTATTGACCGGAGACGTGTCTCGGTCATGTCTACATAGTTCTCAAACCTGTAGGGTCCGCACGCTTAAAGTTCGATGACGGTTATATTATGAGTTTATGTGTTTTGATGTACCAAAGGAGTACGGAGTCCCGGATGAGATCGGGGACATGACGAGGAGTCTCGAAATGGTCGAGACGTAAAGATCGATATATTGGACGACTATATTCGGACATCGGAAACTTTCCGAGTGATTCGGGTATTTTCGGGAGTACCGGGGAGTTACAGGAATTCGTATTGGGCCTTAATGGGCCATACAGGAAAGGAGAGAAAGGCCTCAAAGGGTGGCCGCACCCCTCCCCATGGGCTGGTCCGAATTGGACTAGGGAAGGGGGCGCCCCCTTCCTTCCTTCTCCTTTTCCCTTCCCTTTCCTTCCCTCCTAATCCTACTACTTGGAAGGGCTCCTAGTTCTACTAGGAAAGGGGGAATCCTACTCCCGGTGGGAGTAGGACTCCCCTAGGGCGTGCCATAGAGAGGGCCGGCCCTCCCCCTCCTCCGTTTTCGGTCTACGAGGGTACGTAGACAACACTCTCCCCTCTCGTTGCTATGCATCACCATGATCTTGAGTGTGCGTAGGAAATTTTTGAAATTACTACGTTCCCCAACACTTTTCTCATTTGCTTCTTATTGGTATTTCCATCAAGATTGTATTAGCCCTTGTCGCTAGCTTTCCAACAAATTTGGTTTCGCCGAATTCGGAGTCCGTTTGCAAAAGTTGTGGCAGATTTGGTGTTCTGAAAAGGCTGCAGCGGTACTACCGCGATTTGGAGCGGATGTAATTGTTTACTACCGCTCCAGAGTGGTAGTACCGCGGCTCCTACAGCAGTAGTATGATACGTCTCCAATGTATCTATAATTTTTGATTGCTCCATGCTATATTATCTACTGTTTTGGACTATATTGGGCTTTATTTTCCACTTTGATGTTATTTTTTGGACTAACCTATTAATCGGAGGCCCAGCCCAGAATTGTTGTTTTTTGCCTATTTCAGTGTTTCAGATAAACGGAATATCAAACGGGGTCCAAACGGAATAAAATCTTCGGGAACGTGATTTTCTCACCGAACGTGATCCAGGAGACTTGGACCCTGCTCCAAGGAACAAAAGAGGTGGTCATGAGGGTGGGGGTGCCCCCCCCTCTTAGGGCGCGCCCCTTGCCTCATGGGCCCCTCATTGCTCCTCTGGCGTACTTCTTCCTCCTATATATACACACGTACCCCCAAACGATCAGAACAAGAGCCAAAAACCTAATTCCATCGTCGCAACTTTCTGTATCCACGAGATCCCATCTTGGGGCCTGTTCCAAAGCTCCGCCGGAAGAGGGCCGTCATCACGGAGGGCTTCTACATCATACTAGCCCCTCCGATGAAGTGTGAGTAGTTTACCTCAGACCTTCGGGGTCCATAGTTAGTAGCTAGATGGCTTCTTCTCTCTCTTTGAATCTCAATACAAAGTTCTTCCCCTCTCTTGTGAAGATCTATTCAATATAATCTTCTTTTTGCGGTGTGTTTGTTGAGATCGATGAATTGTGGGTTTATGATCAAGTCTATCTATGAATAATATTTGAATCTTCTCTGAATTCTTTTATGTATGATTGGTTATCTTTGCAAGTTTCTTCGAATTATCCGTTTGGTTTGGCCAACTAGATTGGTAGTTCTTGCCATGGGAGAAGTGCTTAGCTTTGGGTTCGATCTTGCGGTGTCCTTACCCAGTGACAGAAGGGGAAGCAAGGCACGTATTGTATCATTGCCATCGAGGATAAAAAGATGGGGTTTATTTCATATTGCATGAATTTATCTCTCTACATCATGTCATCTTGCTTAAGGCGTTACTTTGTTTTTAACTTAATACTCTAGATGCATGCTGGATAGTGGTCGATGAGTGGAGTAATAGTAGTAGATGCACAATCGTTTCGATCTACTTGTCACGGACGTGATGCCTATATACATGATCATGCCTAGATATTCTCATAACTATGCTCAATTCTGTCAATTGCTCAACGTAATTTGTTCACCCACCGTAGAATACTTATGCTCTTGAGAGAAGCCACTAGTGAAAGTTATGGCAGTTTTGGTGTTCTGAAAGGGCTGCAGTGGTACTACCGCGATTTGGAGCGGATGTAATTTTTTACTACCGCTCCAGAGCGATACTACCGCGGCTCCTACAACGGTAGTACCGCTCCAGACCAAAAACTCGTCCCAAGTCCTGCGGTGGTAGGCCCGGATGTATTTTTTTAGTACCGCTCGCTAGCAGTAGTACCGCTACCCTTTGCGGTAGTACCTCGATCCCTAGCGGTAGTACCATGAGGACGAGCGATAGTACCGCTCCGGCGGTTCTACTGGCCTTTTGCCTCCTCGTTGTTGTTTTTCAAAGGGGTACTACCGCCCTAGCGGTAGCACCGCTCCTTGGAGCGGTAGTACCGCTCTGTGCGGGCTGTGAGCATAACGGTTGGATTTTTCCCCACCTATGAAAGGGGGTCTTCTTCCCCAATGAACCTTATCCTTTTTAGCTCGTGTTCTTCCCCCATTGTTGACCTTCTTCGAGCTTGCTAACTCTCAATCCCTTCATGGATTCTTGCTAGTTTTTGAGGGAAAAGAGAGAGGAGATCTAGATCCACGTTTCCACCAATCACTTTCTCCTCTAGGTGAGGGGAACCCCTTGGATCTAGATCTTGGAGTTCTTGGTGTTCTCCTTCTTGTTCTTCCTCTCATTTTCCTCCCTAGCATTAATTGCTTCGGTGGGATTTGAGAGAGAAGGACTTGGGCACTCCGTGTGCCCTTGCCATTGCATTTGGTGCATCGGTTTGAGTTCTCCACGGTGATACGTGGAAGTGAAGTTTGAGAAGCTTATTACTCTTGGGTGTTTGGGCACCCTAGAGCTTGTTCCTCTTGGGTGCCTTGGCGCCCTAGACGGTTGGTGTTGTTCGGAGCTCAATCATTGTGGTGTAAAGCTCCTATCAAGCACCGGGGTCTCCAATTAGGTTGTGGAGATCGCCCCGAGCAATTTGACGGGTACCGGTGACCGCCCCCAAGGGTTGCCAAAGTGTACGGGTTCGGTGACCGCCCCCAAGGGTTGCCATTTGGACGGGTTCGGTGACCGCCCTCAAGGGTCCCTTAGTGGAATCACGGCATCTTGCATTGTGCGAGGGCGTGAGGAGATTACGGTGGCCCTAGTGGCTTCTTGGGGAGCATTGTGCCTCCACACCGCTCCAAACGGAGATTAGCATCCGCAAGGGTGTGAACTTCGGGATACATCATTGTCTCCGCGTGCCTCGGTTATCTCTTACCCGAGCTCTTTACTTATGCACTTTACTTTGTGATAGCCATATTGTTTCTTATCATATATCTTGCTATCACCTAGTAGTTTATCTTGCTTAGCATAAGTTGTTGGTGCACATAGGTGAGCCTAGTTGTTTTAGGTTTTGTGCTTGGCAAATTAACTGCTAGGTTTATTCCGCATTTGTTCAAGCCTAAACCGTAATTATTTTAAAGCGCCTATTCACCCCCCTAGGCGACATCCATGATCTTTCAGTTGTCTGAGGCCGAAGACAAAGCGGCCAAAGAACGCATTGAACGGGAGAAGCAAGAAGCCCGGGTGGGGGAGGTGCAGCAAGAGCTCGAGGCTCTTGCCAAAAAGCATGAGTCCTTTGAGCTTGACTCTAAGACGCGAGAGTCCGAGCTCGCGCTGGCGCTTGAAAGCGTCCGGAGCGCCAAGGCCGAAGCCCATAAGGCCCTCCAGGAGATTGACGTGGTGAATAAGATAGTAGAGGGTAAGACATTCTTTATGCAAAGCAAGCACGTGAGGGAGACTTTCCTTTTTCTTACTCGAGTTCGGAGCTCTCCAGGAGCGTTTGCAGATCTTCCCCGCAGTGTACTGGATGCCGCGGAGTTTTACCGGGCTGAGGAGGGGAGCTCAATGGAGAAGTTTTTCTGGTCTCGGTATACTGGGACCGAACACCCCGTGCCCTTGAGCGACCAGCTGAAGCAGTTGGTCGAACTTCACAAGGCGGCCGAACAGGCCATGAGGGGCCTTATAGTCCGGATGTGGCCTGGCGTGCCCCTGTCCGGCAGCTACTTCTGTCTGGTGAGGCGGCTTGTGGAAGCCTGCCCACGGCTTGAAGTCATCAAGCGATCCGTCTGCATTGAAGGTGCACGCAGGGCTTTTGCCCTGGCGAAGGTGCACTGGGCGAAGCTGGACGCCATGAAGCTGGTGAAGGAGGGGCTGCCGGAGGGCAAGGAGCATCGCTGCCCCGAGAATTACTATGAGAGTGTCCTGAAGGGTTCCCGCTTAGTGGCAGATGAGTGTGCCAAGGATGTAATTTTTGAATGAATATGCCCTTGTGATCCTGTAATATGAAACTAGTTCGTTTGCGCCATGCGACACTTTCTTAATTTAAAATATTACCTTATGTGCGGCTATTTATAAAAATCTGAGAGTTGTCCAGTCATCGGCTTCTATCCCCATGTAACTAGTACTGGGGTGTTCGGGGTAAATCTAAACACTCTTTATCCCAATTTTGGGTCCTTCAAGGGAGGTGTTCAGCGCAACGAACCAGACAATTGGACTATAATGCTTTATCACTCTCACTTAGCCATAGAAGTCTATGATTTTAAATTTTTGGCGAAGCCCCTGGTATTCGGAGGGCCGAATTTGGGGTGCTATACACGCCTAAGCCGGACAAGGCCGACTCCTCGCCCGAAGCGGAAAAAGTCTTTAAGGACTTGAGACCTCTCGAACAGCGACCAGTCTCTCGCCTTATTATGACAGTCAGTTTTTGGCTTTCTCTACTGAGGTGCTCATCCGGAAGAACCGGGACACAATCGCAGTAGTTCTCCCACCGCTACCTTAGCCGATATAGCGGAACGTGAGGTACCAAAGCATGGGAGCCGGGCAACCCAACATTTGACCAAAGACATGATTCGGAGCTGATGCATATAATGCTATAAGTTCGGGGCGCCGCACTGTCGAAAGTGTTCGGACTTCTTGCGCCGTATTATGGGGTAAACGAGAGCCCCTGGCATACTGACCGTACCCGAACGTGCGGGTGTGGATTGTCGTAAATGGACATATAAGAGAAAGAGAAAAACTTAAATAATGCAATGACAGATTAATGATATGCATTGTTATTTGAATAATACGTCGAAGTGTACTGGTACAAGTAGTGCAATAAGCATAAAGTAGGACAATTCGAAATGTCCTATCCCAGGGCAAGCTATGCATAAATAGTGAAAAGTAGGTATATCGAGTATTACTAGAGACCACCTGGCGGTTCCCGTGTTCATCTTAGCTTCTTGCCGCCTTGGTTGTTGCTTCCGTAATGTGTCCGGCAATCGAACTGCCGGAAAGGGCTTCCAAAGAGTTAGGCCCTGAAAGAGAAAAGGAATGTCAAAGGTATACAACCCCTAGTGTGGTTAAGCCACAATGCGGGGCGTGTCCTAATTACGCCCCCGTCTGTGTCCATGGTATTTTCAATGCGTAGTTATGTACGCGCGGCATAGATTTCGTCGCTTCACTGTGACTGGGACGGGGGCCGGATTGCTAGGCGAGCTTTGATCGTGCCAGGCGATCCTGTTGCAGCTTGTTCCGGACTCGCTTCAAGGTGTCCGGGGGCTGTGATGCCGAATGAGTGGTCTGCCTGAACAGGCTGCTTTGTGCCTCTGCTGCAAGGGCCACAGTGTGCTCTTCTGTACGGAGCGAGCGTTCTGTGTTTCCATTTACTGTTATGACCCCGCGAGGTCCTGACATCTTGAGCTTGAGGTATGCGTAATGCGGCACTGCATTGAATTTTGCAAATGTTGTCCGTCCGAGCAGTGCATGATAGCCCCTACGAAATGGGATGATGCCGAAGATTAACTCTTCGCTTCGGAAGTTATCCGGTGATCCGAAAACCACTTCCAGTGTGATTGAGCCTGTGCAATGGGCCTCTACACCTGGGATGACGCCTTTAAAGGTGGTTTTGCTGGGTTTGATCCTCGAGGGATCGATACCCATTTTTCGCACTGTATCCTGATAAAGCAGGTTCAGGCTGCTGCCGCCATCCATAAGGACTTGAGTGAGGTAAAATCCGTCAATGATGGGGTCTAGGATCAGTGCGGCGGATCCGCCATGACGGATGCTAGTGGGGTGGTCCCTGGGATCAAAGGTGATCGGACAAGCAGACCATGGGTTGAACTTTGGGGCGATGGGCTCCATCGCATGGACGTCCCTTAGTGCACGTTTCCGCTCCCTATTGGGAATGTGGGTTGCGTATATCATGTTCACCGTCTTCACTTGAGGGGGAAACCCCTTCTGTCCTCCTGTGTTCGGCGGCCGGGGCTCCTCCTCGTCATCGCTATGCAGCCCCTTGTCCTTGTTCTCGGCATTTAACTTGCCGGCCTGCTTGAACACCCAGCATTCTCTGTTGGTGTGATTGGTTGGCTTGTCGGGGGTGCCGTGGATTTGACACGAGCGATCCAGTATGCGATCCAGACTGGACGGAGCCGGAGTATTTCTTTTAAATGGCTTTTTCCGCTGACCAGATCCAGAGCCTCTGAATCCGGCATTAACCGTATCTTCGGTGTTATCGCCATAATTGCGGCGCTTTGGTCTATTACGACGCTGCCTACCGTTAACATCTTTGGTATCCGAGGTATCCGGATTCCTCGATGTGTTGTTGCTGTGAGCCAGCCAGCTGTCCTCGCCCGCATAGAAGCAGGTCATGAGTGTCGTGAGGGCTGCCATAGATTTCGGCTTTTCCTGGCCGAGGTGGCGGGCGAGCCACTCGTCGTGGATGTTATGCTTGAATGCCGCTAGGGCCTATGCATCCGGACAGTCTACAATTTGATTTTTCTTAGTCAGGAATCGTGTCCAGAATTGTCTGGCCGATTCCCCTGGCTATTGGGTTATGTGGCTCAAGTCATCAGCATCCGGTGGCCGCACATAAGTGCCCTGGAAGTTGTCAAGAAATGCATCTTCCAGATCCTCCCCATTGCCAACGGAATCTGCTGGCAAGCTATTCAGCCAATGCCGAGCTGGTCCTTTGAGTTTTAGTGGGAGGTACTTGATGGCATGGAGATCATCACCGCGAGCCATGTGTATGTGAAGGAAGAAATCCTCAATCCATACAACGGGATCTGTTGTGCCATCGTATGATTCGATATTTACGTGATTGAAACCTGTAACGCCCCGAGACCGATGTGCCAGGTGTCCTTCAGTTTTTCGCTGTTGTTGCCTTGTCTTTTGCTTGCGTGTTGCATTTCATCATGTCATCATGTGCATTGCATCATCATGTTTTTGAAACTTGCATCCGTTCGGGTTCCCCCAGTTCCGTCCGTTGTCCGTTCTGAGCCCAGACACACTTGCACGTGCCCGCGACACGTCCGAAATATTATTTTATAAGTGGCCGGAAAATGTTCTCGGAATGGGATGAGAGTTGACGTGTGGTCTTATTATAGTGTAGATAGACCGCCTGTCAAATTTCATCGCATTCGGAGTTCGTTTGACGCCCCAACGGATAACTATAGCGGCATTATAACCAGTCTAACGTCGGACGTTTTCGGTCTCCGGAAACAGATGCCGGGCCCTCTCTCTCCCTCCTCCCCCTCGCAGTCTCGCCACAGCCCACCTAGTCCATCCTCCTTCCCCTCTTCGCTTCCGGAGTTGTCCGATGCGACCGCACGGTCCGAAACCCTCTCTACACAGTGCATCGAACCCCTCACGTGAGCGTCCGAAAGTTGTCCCGGACCCGACCGGGGCTGTCGCCCCTGTTGTGCCCGGATCATCCCCAAACATCTACAAAACGTCTCCGTTTTTCTTTTTGGGCTACCTAACCTATTTTTCCCGTCCGTCCGATTACGATCGGAGGGACCTAACCGCCCTATACTGATTTCATCTGCTATATATATAGCAGTCTAACCCTAGCCTACCTGGTCCAATACACCCATTCCCATCCCGTCGCCGCCAGCCAACCACCGCTTTCATGTCTTACTTGGGATCCCCTCCCACCAACCAGATCTCCGACCACCTCCCTCGTTCTGCGCGCTGCCCAAATTGCTGCAGCCTCGATCCCGAGCTCCTCCTCTGCTTCTTGCCCAGGCGCCTGAAGCCTACCTCTTCTTCCTCGATCCCGAATGGATCGTGTAGCTGCTCGAGGCCCCGAGCAGGAGCGCTCGGCCTCGTCCCCTCGCGCCGCCGTCGTCGGCAACCGGACACCACCAGGCCATCCCCTCGCGACCATCTCCTTTTGTTCCCTCTTCCCTGCATCTCTCTCTCTCCCTAATCTCCTCATCTCTCTGTACCTCAACAGGAGCTCCAGCGCCATGGCCATCCCGAGCTCGGCCCGCGCAGCTCGGAGACTCCAAGCCCCCTCGTTCCAGCAGTCCAAGAGGATGCCGCCGTACCCGTGCTGCATCCCGTGAACCCGCCGGCGACCCCGACCTTCAGACTACCACGACGCGCCCGATGCCTCCTCGACCCCACGTTGAACCCCGACGCCACCTCATCCTGCTGCCGCCGGCGACCAGCAGGTCATGTCGCCGTGCCTCTTCCTTCCCCGTCCCCGTTGCCCTCTCTCTGTTCTCCATTTTTTCCCTCTGCCTCCAGTCTCAAGCTCTCTCTGTTTCCCAGCACAGGAGCTCGTCGCCGTCATCCTTGCCTGCATCCGCCTCGCCCTCGCCAGCAAGCTGCCTCGCGCCTACTGCGTCCCCTTCGACCCTGCGCGCGAATGCCTCGCTGCCTTGTATGTTCGCGTTGACCCCGCATCGATCAAGCAGCCACGGTTCAGAGCAAGCTATCGCTGTTTCAGTTCCCAGTTTCGTTAGACTTGCACCAGGGTATGGTTCATGTTGCGTATAAATGCTTTGTTTATCAAACTCCCATCGCAGCCCACTGGTCACTCGTGCATGCATCCATCCAGGAAGTCTTGGGTTCGATTCCTAGCTCTAAATATTTTTTTTGCTTTGGCCTTTTATTTTTAGTGTGAGACGATTTTAGATCTTTTCATGGCATGCATAATTTCACTAAATGCCATCGTTTCAAAATGCTAATAACTCCACAACCGTGCATCGGATTAAAATACTTTATATATGTAAAATGCTTAGAATTTTGTGTAGATTAATAATTTGCAATTTTCATCCATGTTAAAAACGTTTAAAATGTTGTTTCTTTAAATTTGCTCTTATGCCATATTAAAATGATTTAATTCATAACTTAATAACCGTAGCTCCAAACTTAAATAATCTTTATATGTAAATGGGGTAGAAAAATGCCTAGCTTAACATCGTGGCTTTACTTTGCATGTTTAACAACTCTAAAATATTGTTTAGGACAGAACAGTACCAAATCTATAATATGCTCATGAGGAGTTTCCCGACTTGTTGTTTTGTTGTTCCGGCCTCATTTAAACTTGCCTAGATTAGATAGTTTTATTATGCTTCACCCTCTTGCCATGCTAACAACATTTAATCTTGTTGGGTACATAAACGAGAGAGAACTAAATAATTGATGTGGTGTTCCGTCAATATGCAACTCGTTGCATATTGAGCTCCACTTAACTTGTAGTTTCGTTTGTGCCCCTTGCCATGACATGCATATTTAAACCGGACATGCATCATACTTGTTTGCGCATCGTGCCATGCTTATGTAATGGTTGTTTACTATGTTGTGTGCTTCTTTCCGGTGTTTGCTTCTTCGGGTTGGTTCCGGTAACGTCACGTTTGTGAGGATCCGTTCGACTTCGTCCGTGTGTCTTCTTCATGACTCGTTCTTCTTCCTTGCAGGATTTCAGGCAAGATGATCATACCCTCGAAATCACTTCTATCTTTGCTTGCTAGTTGCTCGCTCTTTCGCTATGTCTATGCTGCGATACCTACCACTTGCTTATCATGCCTCCTATATTGTTGAACCAAGCCCCTAACCCACCTTGTCCTAGCAAGCCGTTGTTTGGCTATGTTACCGCTTTGCTCAACCCCTCTTATAGCATTCTTAGTTGCAGGTGAAGATTGAAGTTTGTTCCTTGTTGGAACATGGAGATGTTGTTCCTTGTTGGAACATGTTTACTTGTTGGGATATCACAATATATCTTATTTAATTAATGCATCTATATACTTGGTAAAGGATGGAAGGCTCGGCCTTATGCCTGGTGTTTTGTTCCACTCTTGTCGCCCTAGTTTTCGTCATATCGGTGTTATGTTCCCAGATTTTGCGTTCCTTATGCGGTTGGGTAATAATGGGAACCCCTTGACAGTTTGCCTTGATAAAACTCTTCCAGCAATGCCCAACATTGGTTTTACCATTCGCCACCAAGCCTCTTTTTCGCTTGGGTTCTGCAGACTCAAGGGTCATCATTATTTTAACCCCCCCCCGGGCCAGTGCTCCTTTGAGTGTTGGTCTGACCGAACAGACTGCGGGACCACCTCGGGGCAACTTGAGGTTTGGTTTTACTCGTAGGATGTCTCATCTGAGTGTGCCCTGAGAACGAGATATGTGCAGCTCCTATCAGGATTTGTCGGCACATTCAGGCAGTGTTGCTGGATTTGTTTTAACTTGTCGAAGTGTCTTGTAGAACCGGGATACCGAGTCTGATCGGAATGTCTCGGGAGAAGGTATATCCTTCGTTAACCGTGAGAGCTTGTCATGGGCTAAGTTGGGACACCCCTGCAGGGTTATGAACTTTCGAAAGCCGTGCCCGCGGTTATGGGCAGATGGGAATTTGTTAATGTCCGGTTGTAGAAAACCTGAAGTTGATCTTAATTAAAATACATCAACCGCGTGTGTAACCGTGATGGTCTCTTTCCGGCGGAGTCCGAGAAGTGAACACGGTGTTGGAGTAATGCTTGACGTAGGTTGTTCTAGGATCACTTCTTGATCATAGTTGTTCGACCGTGCTTTGCCTTCTCTTCTCGCTCTCTTTTGCGAATATGTTAGCCACCATATATGCTAGTCGCTTGCTGCAGCTCCACCTCATACCTTTATCTTACCCATAAGCTAAAATAGTCTTGATCGCGAGGATGCGAGATTGCTGAGTCCCCGTGACTCACAGATACTTCCAAAACTAGCTTGCAGGTGCTGATGAGTCCATGCAGATGACGCAACCCAGCTCAAGGAGGAGCTCAATGAAGATCTTGTCCTTTGTGTTGTTTCGTTCTAGTTGATCAGTAGTGGAGCCCAGTTGGGGATGATCGGGGATCTGTGTAGCTTTTGGGGTAGTCTTCTTTTATTTTGGTTCCATAGTTGGACCTTGATTGTATCTGGATGATGTAATGCTTATTCATGTATTGTGTGAAGTGGCGATTGTAAGCCAACTATGTATCTCTTTCCCTTATGTATTACATGGGTTGTGTGAAGATTACCTCACTTGCGACATTGCTTTCAATGTGGTTATGCCTCTAAGTCGTGCTTTGACACGTGGGAGATATAGCCGCATCGAGGGCGTTACAAAACCCTTCGGGAATTCATGATTCATAACTTCATCAGTGAAGCATAGGGGGCGTGCGGCACCTCTGTGCTGGGCTATATCTCGACGTAGTTCGTATGAGTCTTGTTTGCTGTATTCGGCCCGGCCGGATTTGCTCTTGGTGTATCCGACGCGATGATCATCGTCCCGTGTGCACGTGCCCGTGTCCCGTATATTGACCTTGCGATTTTTGCCTTACTGTCCAAGATGTCTCGCAGGTCCTCTGTGTTACCCCGGGCCTTAGTATTTTTGACTGAGTGGCGACGGGGTGCGGTCTGAACTTTAGGCTAAAACGCCTCTCTGGCTCGGCCGCGTAGTGGCCGGTCAGCCGCATCGTACACTGGTGAATGAGGTTTCAATGCTTCCTCCTCGAGGTGAGGTGACAACCTGCGTTTTGGGTAACTTTTGGACGGGCGCTCGAGTTCATGCTCCTTGGCCGCAAGGACTTCGGTCCATCTGTCTGCTAGCAAGTCTTGATCGGCTTGAAGCTGTTGCTGTTTTTTCTTCAGGCTATTTGCCGTGGCCATAAGCCGGCGCTTGAAGCGCTCTTGCTCGACGGGGTCCTTAGGCACGATAAACTCATCGTCGCCGAGGCTCGCCTCGTCTTCAGAGAGAGGCATGCAATTATCCTCCTCCGGTTCTCCATCTGCTGCCTGCTCTGGAGGGCTAGCTTGTTCGTCCTCTAACTCTACACCGTGCCAGAGGGGATTGTTGTTGTCTTTGGCGCTATCCGGAGTGTTATTATCTCCTGTGCCGGTATCACTGCTCTTGCTGTGGCGGGACTTAGAGCGGCGCCGCTGACGTCGACGCTTGGGTTGCTTCTTGGAGGGGTCATCCTCCGTTGTCTCGTCATCATTGGTTTCTTTGGGGGTGTCCACCATGTATATATCATGTGATGAGGTGGCGAGCCAGTGCCCCAAAGGCGGTGGATCTTGTTCCTCTCCGGCTTCATCATCTATACCATCGAAGTCGTCGGAGTCGAAGTCGAGCATGTCGGTTAAGTCGTCGACAATGGCTACTACGTTAGATTGGATGGCTCTGGAGATAGCCGATCGGTGAAATTATCACCAGACACCAAACCTGGGCATATGGGTCGTGCCTCGCGTGCACGAAATTTCAGCCCGACATGTGCCCGGCGCACGCCATTAAAAAGGTCAAGACTGGCCTTCAGCCTGCCACGGAACCAGGCAGATCCTAAAAGCCAAGCCTTAAGGCCGGGCGCAACACAAACCTTTTAGTTGCTTGCCAACACGGCACTCCTCGGCACGTAACTAGCATTTATCTATACTTTTTAAGTTTTTTGGGTATTTTTTTAGCCTTTTCAATTTTCTGTATCTTTCTCTTTTTTAAAATTTTAGATTATTTTGTATATTTTTTTCTTATTTTTCAGTTTTTCCTGAATTTTCGAAAAACAAACGGCCTGAAAGACCGAGAAACATTGTAGCCCGGCCTGTAGCCGTACAGTGCTAGGCCGGCCTTCAGGCATGTCGGGCCTATCCCTATGGCCAAGCTTTTAGGCCGACACGGGCCTATCCCTTTTACAGCCGGGCCGGCCCATGTGGCCAGGTTTGGCCGACGCCTAGCCTAGCCATACTCTCAGGCCACCCGAGTGTGTGTAGTCACAGTCACCGCCCACCACCTGTTCGAACAAAAACCTCCCCTCCGATGCCGCCGCCGCGCGCAGCGCTTCGCCGTCTTCTCCCCACCGCCGGCATCCAACCTATCCGGCGCCGCCCCGCGCCGCCTCCACCAGCCGACCGGAGCCCCCTACCCGACCCCTACGCTCTCCTCGTCCACGACCCCATCGACCTCCTCTCCTCGCTGTGGCGCCGCGCCTTCGCGCACCCGCCC
>NC_057812.1:512701812-512716802 GCF_018294505.1 Triticum aestivum | reverse complement strand
GGCGCCTCCACCCACCTCCTCCTCCGCTCCCCCGCCGACGCCCCCTCCACCGTCCCCGTCTCCCGCCGCAAGCTCACTGCCCGCCTAGCCAACGCCCCGCCCCCCTTCCAGGACCACGTCGTCCAGGAGCTCCTCCTCCTGCTCCTCGAACCCGTCTTCGAGCCCCGGTTCTCCCCCAAGTCCCACGCCTTCCGCCCTGGACGCGGGCCCCACACTGCCATCCGCTCCGTTCGCTCCGGCTTTGCCGGCTACCTCTGGTTCATCACTGCAGACCTCACAACCGTGGTCGACGCCTTATCGTCAGACACCATTCTGTCCTGTGTGGAGAAGGCCGTCTCTGATCGCAAGGTGCTGTCTTTGCTCAAGTCGGCGCTCAACGCCCCAGTCCGGCCCGGGTCTGTGCCTCCAAGGGAGAAGGATCTCGATGGGCTAAGCAAGAAGAGGCTGAAAAGGAAGGTGCTCAGGAAGAGCAGGAAGAAGAAGGTGCTTAATGAGGATGAGCCAAAGCCAGACCCATATTGGCTGAGACTGTTCTTTGGGTTCGCTCCAGAACAGGCGTGTCACGTGCCGGAATATGGGCATTGCGGGATAATTAGTCCATTGCTCGCCAATGTGTGCCTTAATGAGTTGGATTGGTGGATGGAGGAGAGGATTAACGAGTACTTCCGCCCGTCAAGGCATGATTCGATATGGAAGGAGGCGGGCGATGAGGGATGTCATAATCCATCTTGGCCTGAGTTTGTTCCGTCAAGTGGGAGGGAGAAGACCAGGAAGATGGATTTCCTTAGATTTGGCTCTCATGTCTTGATTGGGGTCCGGGGGCCGAGGGAGGATGCGGTTGAGATAAGGAGGCAACTGATGGAGTTTTGTGAGAGAACATTTGGTTTGAGGCCAGAGAATTCGTCGGTGGAGATTGAGCACATCACAAGGGGGATTGAATTCTTGGATCATGTCATTGCCCGCCGGGTCATCTACCCGACCTTGCGATACACCGCCAGGGGCGGATCCAGCTATATGGCGAGGTTTGGCAGCCGCCATACCTAAAATTTGGCAAAAGTATTGCATATATATACTGTATGTATGAAGCTTTGAGCTGAGTCAATGGATTTTTGGTCAGTTTCGTCAATTTGGAGGATGAATACTCGCAGGGGGCAGGCAACTCATGGCCTCGAATGTATTTCGCCAGGTAGTTGTATTGTTACCTACGTGTTTCTGCCTCATTAGAGGCCTAACTGCCGCTGAAGGAGAGAATTAAGCAATATAGGTGACTTGCATCACATAAGCCCATGACCCACAAGCCCATGTTCTAAACGAGGACACCATTGGCAGTCAATTGCAAATCAATTCACATGTACTCTAGTTGATTGGACATGCTAAAAAAATGTACTAGTTGATTGGAGATACACGAGCTGTTTCGTTCAAGCACGGTTGATCAGGAATCGCCTTGCAGTCGCCCCTCAAGCTTGTCTCTAGCTGTGTGATGAGCAGTGCCAACTCCGCGAAACCCAGAGCCTCACCGCTTTCCGTCTCTCCGGTGAAGAAACTAGATCTAATCGGACTCAAATCGTCTGAGGTATTACAATATACAACTAGGAGCAACGGCTACTCCTCCAAACTCATGACAATGTATGTCTTGTTGTGATATTTGTCCCTACTACCGACCGACCGACCGACCTCTAGTCGGCTAACCCCTAAGGCATGCAACAGAGGCAGCGATTACAGAGCAACCACGCGATCTTTAGTCAGCGTGGTGGGCATGGCAGCGATCACCGTCAAGAGATGCAGCAAGCAGGAACATCACATAGTTATATGTTACTACGTTGTTTTTTCCCCTCACAAACTCTGCCACACCTAAAAAATATTCCTGGCTCCGCCACTGTACACCGCCAGTGGAGGGAACATTGTGAGTGAGAAAGGTATTGGAACATTGTTATCTGTCACAGCAAGCTTGCAGAGGTGCATAAGGCATTTCAGAAAGCTTGAGCTTGTAAAGGGGGACAGGGATCCTGAGCCATTACCGTGTTCACCAATGCTCTACTCTGGGCAGGCACACACTAATTCTCAAATGAACAAATTTCTTGAGACCATGGCTGATTGGTATAGGTATGCGGACAACCGGAAGAAGATTGTAGGGTTCTGCGCATATGTTATACGGAGCTCTTTGGCAAAGCTTTATGCGGCAAGGTATAGACTAAAATCCCGTGCTAAGGTTTACAAGATTGCATCCCGTGATCTCAGCCGCCCGTTGAGGGAGAGCACAAACAATGATGCACCAGAATACTCTGATCTCTTGAGGATGGGAGTTGTTGATATTATTGAGGGTGTACAATTTGCACGCATGTCATCAATTCCATCATGTGATTATACAACTTTCCCTAGAAACTGGGTACCTCACCACGAGCTTGTATTGCATGAGTATATCAAACTGCAAGATCCAAAGTTCTTCTGCGAACTTCACAAGACAATCAAACGACGGGAGATAAGTTCACCACAGGATGACGTATCGAAGATGGTGTGGCATTATAAGGTTCATGGTGTTTATGATAATAACAGGGTCTCAAAGAAATTAAATGAATGGAGGAGTAATGATGAAGCTGTCAATGGGGACACACAACTATTGTTGGATAAGTAGTCCTAGATTCCATATCATTTGTAGAGATAATGATGGGTGATAGATCGATTGCACACAAGCAGATATCCTGTTTTGAACAAAACACAGTTTTGGACAAATAGTCCTAATTGTGTGTGCAGAATACTAATGGTTGATGTATCAACGACCTACCAGCTAAAGACCAAGAAATGTATCATTGGGCAAATATTTGGATGTTCAAGAGTACATGTTTGAACATGTACTACAATACTACACCTGATCTCAAGGTAAACTATGTGTTGTAACTTTGTGTGTTTGTCCTGACACCATTATGAGACATATTATCCCATTCTTTTTCTGTTTGATGTTCTTGCATATGTTTCTACTGTGGTAAGAATGTGTTGTTTGTAGTTATTGTGACACTAACAAAGTTGGGATTACAATGAAAATTTCCATTTCTAGTTAAGTAGGAGTAGTAAATTTGTTAACAAGTTGATGGCACTTATTCAAGCCTTACACAGTTAGACTAACATGCTAGTTTACTCAACATGTTAATGATATAAAATTGTGACGCATACACTTTTCTTATGCTTATAAGTAGGCAATAATGTGAGGAAGTTTCATTGTTTTTGGAAGTTTGCTGGTGTTTGGAAGTTACGGTGGATAGTTTCATATACGTGGTGGTGTTTGTAAATTCTCAAGGCCTGTTCTTAGGATTTTAGTAGAACTGATAAAGAGGTATAACCTCATGGGGAATTCTGTTTCATTTAAAAAAAGGCACAAATACTGGTGCCTTTTCTGTTGCAGGATTCCGTGTGACATTCAGTTTGTCCTATTCCTGTGTTTTTCTTCTTTTTTGCGGTCCTTACAGAAGGTAATAAGTTATTTGTCATTAGCTTCTACTCCCTCCGTTCCTAAATATTTGTCTTTCTAGAGATTTCAACAAGTGCTTACATACGGAGCAAAATGAGTGAATCTACACTTTAAAATATGTTACATCCGTATGTAGTAGTCCATTTGAAATCTCTAAAAAGACAAATATTTAGGAACGGAGGGAGTAATATAAATGAATATCCCTATCTAATTAAGAGCATATAGTCATCTAATAATTGACTAGATATGGACTGATCGAACAAGCATATATTGTTCATCAGAACACTGCTTTTGGGGCCACTTTTGGTTGTAAGATTTTCACAAGATAGGATTTTTCTTCCTACAAGAGCCCTTTGGAACAATTGAATGACGTTGCAGGAATCCTATGAAATTCCTACGGATCCAGGTCTCTTTGGTTCAGAAGGATATCCATAGGACTTTTGAAGGACTGTAATCCTTAGGAAGGTTTCGTATATTGGTGGTCTGTAGGGTTGCATTCGTAGGAAGTTTTCCTATGAGGTCTTTTCTACTCTCAAAGGAAAAAACCATTCTACACGTACCTCTTGGAAAAATTGTTCAGGTTTGCTATGGTGTGATAAAGTCCTATAGTACTCAAGAAGGCATGATGGATGACACTTTAATCCTGCAATTTTCATGTTTATGCACTTTTTAGGGTCATGCAAATCAAAGAGGCCTGGAATGACCCAGTCCACAGGAATTTTGGAGCAATCCTAACATGAGGCTGGACCTCATGGAAAATGTCTTTCTGGGTCTTGAATGGACCTTCCATCCATTCCTCTTTTCAAATTCCCGCTAAATTCCTGTGGAGTATGGAAATGATTGTTTACGCAAATTCCTGTTTTTATTTGCCATAGGATTCAACATGCAATCCAATGTTTTTTCTGTTCCAAGCAGACATGAGTTCGAGCCAATATAATTTTAAGGAAATTCAAGGCAAATGAGCAAATAACAAGAATTTTGCTGGCCACACTGGATTAACCTGAGTTATTTTTATCCTTGGTCAAATTTTATTTGCATAATGTATTTTTTTTTAGAAAAAAATGAACAAGTCATAACTTGAAGGCTGTGCAAATTCTAAAGATTCTCTGATACATAGTTCAGCTAGAGGTATTATTCTTGTTGAGTGAAGATCACGATCTAATGCTTTTATAAGTAAATAGTAGCAATTATCAAATCAAATCTTAATCCACTACTCAATGTACTTGTCACAGTTTGCAAACTCGAGACTTTGACATGAAATGTCTAGTCATCTCCCATGCAATCATAACATTGTGAATTTTCAACATTGAATGCAAGTGTGCAGGTAGTTTCCATTTGTTTGCTTTTTGACTAACTTTAGTTATCTCTGTTGATCTCCTCAACCATTGTGGAAACTCGTTTTGACCAAAATACTGTAGGGGAAGACCCTATGGCGTAGATTTTATGTTAAAGAAAAGAAAAGCTTCACGATGTTCAAGGTCTACATGGCTAGACCAAGATATATAAAAAAACAAAAGGCAACAAGCTAAACTACAAGTCATAACAACCAGTCAAGGGGCTGAACCTAGAGCTTGCTTCAGATGAAAACATTTGAGCTGAATGTCAGTCGGAAAACGCACTTTCCAGCGGGTAAAAGAGGGCTCCTGGTCTTTAAAGATGAAATCCTTACAGTCCTTCCAGATATTCCATGCATCAGAGATATTAACCTCCATGAAACATGGTCAACAGATTGTCTAAACTCATTATTTTTATTTAGCATGTCTAGACTGGTAAAAACTTAATATGGACTAGGTCACAATATTTGTTCATCGTTACACAATCATATTCATAGTAGCAATTTCAATGGTATCAATTATGTGTCACATAACCCACATATTCTGTTACACTGATTGTTGTTCATAGTTCAAATTAGGCCCGTTAAACCACACCTTGTAAAGGTCAATAGAGGGAGTGCTATTTTGTGTTCTAACTCTGTATCATATTGATTTTAGTTCTATGTCGAATGTATGATTTGTTTGTCTGTGAATCAGGCCTGCAATTTATGGTCCATCAAGTGAATGTTATGTCTAAGTATATACTATACTGTAAAGCCTTTTCCTGTTGGGAAGTGTGAACATTTACTCAGTTAGGCTAGGATAACTTTAACATACTATGGTATGGCACTATTAATCCACAAAGCTGGCTTCTTGCAGTACTAGTTTTATGCCGAATGTATTGGTGTAAGACCAGCATGCTCAAAAACCAACTCAGAGTTTTGTTTATAGTAATCAAACTAGACCGCAAATGCAAGTGTGACAAGTATGACTTAATATCTATATTTTGTCGGGGAAGTTCTAGAGTTTGAAGTATTTGAAAATTTCTCTCGTGTGGAAGTCCTAGTAGTTCGGGAGTCCAGTCAACCAACATGGACCATTAAAATAAACTTTGAAAAACTGATACTATTACAGCAGTCTGATTGATACTTATATGCAATGATGCCCAGTATCCAGTATGAAAGCAGTAGATCGCGGTCATCTGGTTTCCCATTTCACACCCATTGTTGACAGTACATTGCTGCTGCTATCATTACGTTTTGTGTGACATCTGTAAACTATAGTGGCCTACGTTTTACGCCCCCACCACCCACACTTAAGAAAGCCCATGATCTTCACGCGAAAGCCTGTGTTTGTTTTATTTTCAAACATGCCAGATGCACCAAATGGCCCATCATCAGCCTGGTATGGTGCAAATTGTAGTGGCCTGGATGATGTATGTGCCTGTTATTTCCTTCATTATTTGAAGTCGGGCGCACTAGTAAACATTGAATGTTTGGCGGCGCGAACGCGCACACATATGCTTCCGCTGTGATTATGCTCCTGTAGTTTTATATCAAGAAACGAACTGTCTTGATATAATTATCTAAAAATATGGTACTAGAAAACCATTTCATTTGTCTGCATAATATCCCAAGCCTTGACACCCCTTTTATGGCTTCCTTTGGGTCTGCATTGTTTGTTTCTGTATGGGACCATGTATATGTAGCAAATGCATGTTGGGCCTGTGTTGGTGTTCTCCCAGCCACACGATCCCTCAATGCAATGGCCTACATCAACTTGATGGTGGGGTGGGGTGGGGTGGGGGTGGGGGTGGGGTTCCTTTTCTTTGATCGATGCCAAGCAGCACCACCAACGGAATGATTTTATTGGGCTGCGCCTTTCCTTTAGCGGGCCATTACGGGACAAACGGTGCGGCGAGGACCATTTTTCGCTGCTGCGCAGGGTCACCGTCTTGCAGTACACAGTTCCTGCTGGTGGGGTGGGGAGGGCTGCAATTATTTTCTGTTACTCTGATCTGTCATCGTGGAAACTGCTTTCGCCGTTGGGGCACTCGGAGGGATACATGGCGATGGGACGGGATGGCCGGTGCTGGAGACCTGGTGTACACAAACCATGTAACCTCTCGTTTACACTTTCTGGTGCAAACGGTTAGCATTCGGGTATGGCATGGGCAGCTGGAGTGTCTCCATCTTGTAAGCAAGACTGCAAGATGGCTACCCAGGAAACTCAGCCCTTGTTGTGCTTTCTTTTTCTAGAATGCAGTTTTCGCAGTGTCGCTGTCGGCAAAGCCTCGTTGATTTGCAGGATTCTTAAAACATGAGAATGGGAAAAATGCAGAAATGGGGCGGCATGCTATCTGCAGTACCGCAGGATTAACATGTGCGTTTGATTGTGCGCAGGGAAAAAAAAAACCGTAGAAATCTTCACATGAGACTGCAATCCTACGAATCAAACAACACAAGAAAGAAAAAATCTGAAGGATCAGAATCTTCTAGAGCTCCTTTAGGAATCCTCCGAATCAAAGAGGCCCCCCCCTGATATTTTGCTTTCAGGATGTGGCGGCCCTCGCCCCGGCCAAAGCTGACATCGCCGGTTCGCCGTCGGGCAATTAATCATCGGAACAGGATCCTGGTTAGAAGTTGACAAGCATTTTTCACACGACAAGAAAGCCTTCTGTAACATGTGTGCGCTTGATGGCCTCTCACGATTTCGTCCCCGCCCGGCACTCTCGCGGCCGTTCCAGATAACGACCGCCCTCGCGATGCTTATCGCACCGGCCCGGTTCCTTGTTCCGTATCGTACGTGACACACGGCGCGAGCGACAGTAGGTATTCCCTATCCTGCCCTGCGTCATGTATTTTAGCACCATATTCCCTATCTATCTCTCTATCTATCTATCCCTTTGTGCTCTCCCGGTCACACGAATCCTTTGCGCCGAGGCGGTGCCGCCGCGGGCGGCTCGGTCCCTTTCCAGCGCCATGCCATGGTGCGAATAAAATAAAATAAAATAAAGTTGCGTTTGTTCTGAAGAAGAAGAGAGAATATGTGCACTGTTGAATGTAATATATTCTCCGTGTGCGTGTGTGTGAGGGAAAAAGGTTTCTGCTCAGCCCCTCGTCCACCCCCTTGTCCTTTTGATGACAGCAGCACTGGCTTGATTGATTCCCCTACTCGCAAAAGAAAAAAGGATTGATTGATTCCCCGGCCTCGGTCCACTGGGCCGATGCAGGCTATCCTCTGCGCCGAATCGCCGGTGAATCGCGAAAAGGTGGAGGAAAAGTTAATTTTGAACAGCTTCTCTCTCGGCTCTACTGAGCGGAATAATTTTATTATATTTTACTCGTAGATAGATATGTATATAGATTTAGATGTAGCCAATCGGCGCTTGAGATTAGATTGGAGGGTCAGTCGGGTGAGAGAGACACGAACAAATCTGAGTGGGTAAGTAGGTGGGCCGCGCGCCGCACGCCCAGCGAAATCTTGTGCCCCTGTTGACCCAAATAATTCCCACTTCTTCCCTGCACGTTTTCTTTTTGGTTAACGCCTTCTCTCTTCTCTTGTACGGAGGAGGAGCAGTTGATTTGCTGAGCTGAAACATTCGTGTCACTGATAAGACGAATTTGGTCGCCATTCTTCGTGTTGAACTGGATGCATTCGTGCTTCTGGTAATAAGAGATCGATCCCGATCGGAAACGAGTCTCGGCCGCCGTTGAACCGGAGGAATTGATCGGACCGGCAGTCGAGCCGATGCGTAGAGCTGAAACATTGGTCTTGCTGATCAGACGAATGTGATCGTCATTCCTCGTGTTGATCAGGACGTGGGCGACAGTGGTGCCTTCATTTTTGTTATATAATTATTAAAAACGATCACGAGCGGAAACGAGCCTCGACGGTTCTTGAACGGGAGAAATTGACCGGACCGGCGGTTGAGCCGGCGTGGCGCGTATACAGCGCTCCACGTCCTTTTCCGCTTCATATTGTCTCCCAAGCCATTGACCAGATTTTTTATCATTTTATCTCGTGCAGTGTGGTGACCCGACGAGCCCGTAAAGCGGACGACGCTTCCGTCTCATTCGCCGGGGTCAAAACAAAACAAAAACTAAACTCGGCCACGTTCCCGTCCCGCTCTCGCTCTCTCTCACGCCCTGGCCTCCCGTTTTGTTTTATTTTATTTGGGTTTGTTTGGCGAGAGGGCAGGAAAGGCTCTGGAAAACAGAAAGCGGGGTTGGCCTTTTGCTCGGGGGAAAATGAAAAGAAAGAAGCAAACGAAAGGGAAGATGCTCACGCACGCAGACGTTAATTCGCGCACGCTTTTGTCCCCGAGGTCACGTGCGTCAGCTCTGAGCGTGAGCGGCCGGAGATCGCCTGCGGCCGCGCATTCTGTGGCCGTTTCTGCTCCGAAGCGGCGTGCGACGACAAAACGAACCGGGTGAAATGGCGTGGTGGTTGGGCGCGGTGAGGACTTGTCCGTTGGTGCTTGGGATAATCCGTGGACAGCGCCGACCTGGGCGGGCGGGCCGTACAGCGCAATGGTCTCTGCGTCGGGTGCCATGCCATGTTCGTCCTGCACGTGCGGATAGCTCCGGCCATGGACTTGGGGTGGACGGCGGAGCAATTCTCCGACTGCCGACAATGGCATGGCGCTACGTACGGCATCTCCAAGACTCCGACCGACCCTCAAACCTCTCGCATCAGGCTGTCTGAACAACAGAAGCCATCCAAGTATCGAACGCGGACCTATATCGATTCACAGCATGATCCGAACACGTTTTCTTTCGCAAAGTAGAGAAAAACATGAGGAGCTTTGCGGGAGTCTGGACCGATTTCAAGCCCACCGCTGACCATTCTGGCCCATCTAAAATCCCTCCTCCCTCCTGCGCGTGTTTCTCGTTCAAAACGGTCAGCGCTGGTCCAGAGTGTCAGTGCCCGCATTTATGCTCGTCCAGAGCAGACGCGACCGCTCACTGGCGCCGGCATTGAAGCGGCGCGCCGGCCGAGAGAGCGTCGTCCACGTCGCTTCCCGGTGCAGGCGACTGCTGCGCGTTCAAACGACATGACGGCCGCCCGTCCCTCCGTCTACCGCCCACATTGATGGCATGCGGTTGCCGAGGCGTCTCCTCCGACGCAACCCGTCCGTCCATCTATCGCCCACCATTGCTATATAAGCTGCTGCCCCGGCCATAGCCGCATTCATCCGCCTCCAATCCCTCTTCTCACCACTCCTATCATGCATTCCTCCCTACCAAAGCTCATTGGGACAGGCTGACGCCGGACCAGAAGAAGGAGACGGCCGCCATTGCTGCCAGCTAACAGACCAGCAGGTAGCGGAGGACGACGACGAGCCGACGCCACCATCCTCATCCACGCTAGCCTCCTTGTCCATGCCCCCCTCGCCGGCACATTGCACCATGACCATCGATGAGGCCCGTGCTCATTATATGGACATGGTGTGGGAGGAGCGGTTCCGGGAGGCGTAGGCCAACGCTTCCTACAACCACCATCTCCTCCAGGAGCACCTGCTGGCAGAGGAGCAACTCGCCACCAGACGCGGACATGGCGGAGCAGGAGGCACTGCTCGAGTCCTACCGCTCCACCCGCAAGATCCGCCTCGCCCGTTGGCGGTACCAGCAACGGGTGGCGAAGGTTGCCAGCCGCCGGCAAGGAGTGCGACGACGAGGCGGGCGAGGTAGTATTCGGCGATACCGATGAAGAGGAGGACATCATCGAGGCCGCGCCCCGCCACCACGAGCACGAAGACGGCATGTCCGTGGGTGCCACTGACAGCGAGGAATAGTAGTGCGCGGTAGTTCGCCAGCGCTCCTTCCCTCCCGTCGACGCCAAGCTTGGTGGGTTGAGAATCGACGGCTGATTTGTCGTTTGATGGCGAGGTGGAGGCGGACAGCTTCAGTTCCCGGTGCTTCAGAGGCGCAGCTGGAGAGCACTGAGGTGGAGCGGGAGAAGGAGAAGCTTCTGTTCTCCGGGTTCATGGCCGAACAAGGGGATCGGGCGCGGGCGACCATTTAGATCAGGTATTAATTATACCTCCAAAGCCAGACTAGCACCGTAGTTTGTAAATGTAATGAAATCCGTCCGTGTGTTACACGTATTTCATCCGGTTGGTTCGAACTTTTGTCAAAATGTATGCGGCTACAATTGGACGGAGGTCTTTCGCATCCATACCTATGAACTGGTCCCATCTATTCATGGACGGATACGGAAGAAATTTTGTAGGTTGCCGTTGGAGATGCCCTTACACCTTCTCTGCCTGGCTACGAATTGTGGAAGATGAAGGTGACTCTTATCATGACTATCCCTTTGTTGGTATTCTATAAAGACATGAGCATTGAGCAATGGGGGGCGTCACCAATGTATACGGTCATGAAATGCCTTAAGATTTTTCTAAAAAAACAACTGTCATAAGGGCGTCTTCAAGGGCGACTCATAAATTTTCTCTCGCAATCATCCACGGACGGGAGGGACCAATCAATATACAAGGATGCGGAAGACCGCCATCCAACACTACCCGTAGACATCGCAAACACTATCCGAAGAATCGGAAGAAATCCGTGCAAACACAACCAAATTTTCATACAAACCGGACAAAGTTCATGCAAACATGGCGGATTTTCATTAGATTCCATATAAACATGATGGAATTCATTATATTTTGGACATGGTTAAACTAAAAAGGTGCTCGTCCGACTCTAGAGGTATACTACCTAAACTAAAAGATCTTCGGCGCTCATTCCCCATCTCCGGCCATGAGCCCCGAAAAATAAAGCTTCGCCTTCTTTAGCTCCGCATCTAGAATTCGCCTTCGGAGCACCGGGAACTGAAGTTGTCCGCCTCCATGTTGCCCCCAAGCGACTAATCGACCGACGATGCTCAGCCCACCAAACTTGGCATTGATGGGAGGGGAGGAGCGGTGGCTTTCTGGGGACCCGAGCGACGACGACCTACCGTGCACTATTCTTCCTCACCGTCGGCAGGGCCCGCGAACGTGTCCGCTTCGTGGTCGTGATGGCGAGGCGCGGCCTCAGCGGAACCGGCGTTGTCGCCCTCGTCGTCGGTCTCGCCGAACACCTCATCTACCGCCTCGTCGCACTCCTTGTAGGCGATCACCAGTTCCGCTGCCAGCTGGCAGTACCACCAACGGGCGGAGCGGTAGGAGTCGAGCATCTCCGCCAGGACCGCATCCGGCGTGATCGTCCTACCTACAGCGAGCTGCTCCTCCGCCTGCAGGTGCTCCTGGAGGAGTTGGTGGTTGTGGGCGGCGTCGGCTTGCGCCTCCCTAAAATGCTCCTCCCGCACCATGTGTAATGGGCACGTGCCTCATCGATGGTCATGGTGCAATGCACCTGTGAGGGTGGCGCGGATGAGGAGGCTAGCATGGACGAGAAGGGTGGTGTCGGCTCGTCGTCAGCCGCATCCTCCATAGGGACGTCAGTATCCTTCGGCTGCCTGCTTGCAGCAATGGTGACCATCTCCTTCTTCTGCTCCAGCGTCATCCCGTCCTAGAGAGCTATGGCACGGGGAGGAAACCATGGTGCGAGTGGTGCGGAGAGGGATCGAAGGCGGATGGTCGGGGCAACAGTTTGTATAACAATGATGGGCAACAGAGGGATGGACGGGTGGTGCCTGAGTAGCCGCCTCGGTAAGCGCATGTAATTAATGTGAGTGGCAGACGGATAAACAGACGACCGTCATGTCGTTTGAAGCGGAGCAGTCGCGTGCACCGGGTAGAGGCGCGAGCGGCGCTCTCTCGGCCGGCGCGCCGCTTCAATGCTGACATCAGTGAGCAGTCGCATCTGCTCTCGCCGGGCATAAATGCGGACACTGATGCTCTGAATCGGCGCAAACATTTTTGGGCACGATGCACGTGCGGCGCGAGGAAGGGGGTTTGGGTGGGCCAGTGTCATCGAAAGCGGGCTTGGGTGATGTCCAGACGCCCGAAAAGCCCCTCCCCCGTTTGTCTCCAGTTTGCGGGAGAAAGTACGTTCAGACCGTGTCACTGATCAATACAAGATTGTGTTAGATGACTTCAGCGGTCCGGACAGCGCAGTTCGAACATATGCGAACAGTTTGGAAGTCAGCGTTGGAGATGCCTAAGATAGAACCGAGTACTATCAAAGACAAAACTTAAGGCTGGGCAAACGCTTAAAAACTCTTCATCCATCTATTTTTTTGACAAGTATTTTTGAATGGAGGAAGTAACTGGCACACACTAATCATCGCGCGGTGGAGAATAAGGCTGCGTTTGGCAGCAAAGTTTTTTTGAAAGTTTTCTGAGAATAGTATTTCTTAAGAATTTGGTTTACGAAGAGATTATATACACATTGCTGATGCCCTTATCATTAGAGCATCTCCAACAGGCGCCGAACGCGCCGCGCGCTAAAAACTGCTTTGCGCGCGCTCATCGTCTGGTTTGGCACGGCGCGCAGCGCTGACTCCAGCAGTCGCGCTAAAATGCAGCGCGCGCACGCCGCTCCAACAGTGCACAAACAATGCAGTGCGCGCTCATTCTACAACATTTTTACATAGATAAACGATAGATTGCATAGATAAAACGATACAAAGGTATTCTACGTCGGTGCAACTAGATCGATAGTTCGAAAACATAGATAGATAAAACTATGGTGCAACTAGATAGAAACTATTACAGCATACATAGATAGAAACTACTCCAAGTCGCTACCATCATCATCCTCGTCGGTGTCGTCCGAGGTATCGAGCCATATGTCCAACCAACGTTCATCGTCTGACGTGAAGATCGACCTCCCACCTGCTGCAACGATATCGGACTGCGCATTCGCCAATGCCTTCCGCCGACGCCGGTCCGCCTGCTTCACGCGGCGCCTTGCCGTCATCTCCGCCCAGTAGGCACGCTCGTCGGTGACGTCCTCCGGGTGGCGACGGCGCCACTCCGCCATGGCTCGCTCGTCCTCCTCGGCGATGAGGAGGCGGCGTTGCCGCCGAGCATGGTCGACACAGTCCATGTCGGTGATGAGACGCGGCGGAGGGGCGATGTGAAGGAAATATGCCCTAGAGTTAATAATAAAGTTATTATTTATTTCCTTATATCATGATAAATGTTTATTATTCATGCTAGAATTGTATTAACCAGAAACATAATACATGTGTGAATACATAGACAAACAGAGTGTCACTAGTATGCCTCTACTTGACTAGCTCGTTGATCAAAGATGGTTAGGTTTCCTAACCATATACATGAGTTGTCATTTTATTAACGGGATCACATCATTAGGAGAATGATGTGATTGACTTGACCCATTCCGTTAGCTTAGCACTTGATCGTTTAGTTTGTTGCTATTGCTTTCGTCATGACTTATACATGTTTCTATGACTATGAGATTATGCAACTTCCGTTTACCGGAGGAACACTTTGTGTGCCACCAAACGTCACAACGTAATTGAGTGATTATAAAGGTGCTCTACAGGTGTCTCCGAAGGTACTTGTTGGGTTGGTGTATTTCAAGATTAGGATTTGTCACTCCGATTGTCGAAGAGGTATCTCTGTGCCCACTCGATAATGCACATCACTATAAGCCTTGCAAGCATTGCAACTAATGAGTTAGTTGCGGGATGATGTATTACACAACGAGTAAAGAGACTTGCCGGTAACGAGATTGAACTAGGTATTGAGATACCGACGATCGAATCTCGGGCAAGTAACATACCGATGACAAAGGGAACAACGTATGTTGTTATGCGGTTTGACCGATAAAGATCTTCATAGAATATGTGGGAGCCAATATGAGCATCCAGGTTCTGCTATTGGTTATTGACCGGAGACGTGTCTCGGTCATGTCTACATAGTTCTCGAACCCGTAGGGTCCGCATGCTTAAAGTTCGATGACGGTTATATTATGAGTTTATGTGTATTGATGTACCGAAGGTAGTTTAGAGTCCCGGATGAGATCGGGGACATGACGAGGAGTCTCGAAATGGTCGAGACATAAAGATCGATATATTGGACGACTATATTCGGACATCGGAAAGGTTCCGAGCGATTCAGGTATTTTTCGGAGTACCGGAGAGTTACAGGAATTCGCCGGGGAGTATATGGGCCTTATTGGGCTTTAGGGGAAAGAGAGAGGAGAGGTTGGGCGCCCCCCAAGGCCTAGTCCGAATTGGACTAGGGGGAGGGGCTGCGCCCCCCTCCTTCCTTCTCTTCTCTCTTCCCTTGCCTT
>NC_057812.1:512697233-512701600 GCF_018294505.1 Triticum aestivum | reverse complement strand
CTGTCGTGGTTCTAAGCCTGACAGTAGAGTGGGGGGTAGGTATGGAGAGGCAAGGTCCTAGCTATGGAGAGGTTGTAAACACCAGGGATGTACGAGTTCAGGCCCTTCTCGGAGGAAGTAACAGCCCTACGTCTCGGAGCCCGGAGGCGGTCGAGTGGATTATGAGTATATGAGTTACAAGGTGCCGAACCCTTCTGCCTGTGGAGGGGGTGGCTTATATAGAGTGCGCCAGGTCCCCAGCCAGCCCACGTAGGAGAGGGTTTAAGGTGAGTTAAGTCTGGGGCGTTACTGGTAACGCCCCACATAAAGTGCCTTTACTATCATAAAGTCTACTTAATTACAGGCCGTTGCGGTGCAGAGTGCCTTTTGACCTCCTGGTGGTCGAGTGAGTCTTCGTGGTCGAGTCCTTCAGGCCAGTCGAGTGAATCCTCGTTGGTCGACAGGAAGGCGACCTCTTCTAGGGATGTCCTAGGGTAAGTTACTTGGAACGGGTCCATGACCCTACCCTAGGTACATAACTCCATCATTAGCCCCCGAATGGATTGAGGCTTCGAGTGAAGAAGGAGTTGATGTCGTTTCCGATTAACCTTTGCGCTCTAGTTGTGCGCTATTCTGGATCAAAGAATCTCTTCGTTGACAGGGAGCAATTTGTCTTCGGTTGACTCGATCCATTCTATTTTTGCGTCGAGTGATCTTTCGAGCTTCGACGATCTCCGAGCGACGGACCGCCGGAAACACCGCGTCTGACAGACTGATTTGTTGCTCGCGGATTCCGCGGAGTGCGAAATTTGGGGGCGCGCGCGAAGCGGGGCAGACCGTGGCGTTCGGATGGGACGGGGCATAGACGCCTCGATCTCCGCGCCGCCTTTTTCGCCACGTATCCAGTCCTCATAACTGCTCCCAGATATGATTAGATCGACCGGGCCCACATGTCAGCCACTCGGAAGGGACCTTATAAATGAGCCCGGCGAGGAATTCTGTGCTGCGCCTCAGCATTCTCCCTCTCTCCCTCTGCTTCCTTCCTCCCTGCTCAGCGTGCTCGCTCTCGCCCCCGCACCACTTCCCTTCGTGCATCTCACCGGCGACCATGGCCAAGGAGAAGACGGCGGCGCTGGAGCGTGCCAAGAAGGCGTCGGCGTCGGAGAAGGCGAAGGGGAGATCCACCAGCCGCAGAGGGTCCTCGTCCAGATCCCGCCTGCCGAAAGGCTGGGTCCAAGGAGACTGGATCCAGTCGACCATCACGGAGAAGGACCTCCTCGACATGGCCAACGAGGGCTTGATCCCTCACGGAGCTGCGAGGTTGCCGGGGAAGGAGTGGCAGCCACAGCCAGAAGAGGGTGAGTGTGTGCTTCTGGCCACTCATGTTGACCGCGGGTTTTCCTTGCCGCCAAGCATTTTCTTCCGTGGCTTCTTGAATTTCTTTGGAGCGCAGCTCCACCACTTTACCCCAAACTCCATTGCCTATCTCGCTGCATTCGTGTCCATGTGTGAGGGTTTCTTGGGCTGTCGACCGCACTGGGGCTTGTTCAAACGTATCTTCACGTGTCGCTCTCAGACCGTGAAGAAGGCGAGCCCAGGTGATGAGAAGACCCGAGTCGTCCAAATGTGTGGGGGCCTGGGGATTCAGGTGAGGAATAATAGCACCTTCCCGCCCATGTCCTTTCCCGAGTCCGTCAGAGGCTGGCAGTCGACTTGGTTCTACTGCCAGGTCCAGTCGACGCCAGGGCAGTCGAGTGGACTCCCTCCGTTCACCATGGACCGAGTGAACAAGCCCTCCCCTCTGAAGCTGATTCCGGAGGAGAAAGCCGACGTGAAGATGTTGATGGAGCGCGTGGTGCAGCTGGTTCGGGAGGGTGTGACAGGCATGGACCTCTTGGAGGTTTTCCTCAAGCGTCGCATCCAGCCTCTCCAGTTCCGGAGCCACTGCATGTGGTTGTACTGTGGGCCCGAAGACGAGACTAGAGTCCATCCAGAAGAAGTCGACGACGCCACTCTGGAAAGGTGGATGGTAGCCGTTACTGGGAACAGGGACAACCCGCGCGGAGCCAGAAGGATTCCTCCACTCGACCACAACAGCGACCCAAACAAGGTACACTTGCTCTGCTTTCCATTGTGTCCTTGTCGTATTCATTTCTGCTAACCCTGTCGACTGGTCGACTGATCCTTGTTTGGGCGTCTGCTAGGCCTTCACCGAGCTGTACTCGATGCCCAATGGGGCACAAGCTTCGACTGAAGAAGGCGAGGCGAGCGGGGGCGAGGCGAGCGGGGGCGAGAGCCAGGAAGAGGAGGAATGGGACTCGGATGCTGCGGGGGATGATGACGACGATGATGATGATGAAGGTGATGAGGATGACATCGAGGATGAGGAAGAAGAGGAGGAGGAGGTCGTTCCACCGCGCTCAGAAAGGCGGTCGAAGCTTGTCCACGACCCTTCGACCGAACGTGGTAAGGGGGTTGCGACTGCCACTCAGTCGACCAAGCGCCCTCGGACCACCTCTCCGGCGCCGACTGAAAAGGCGCCGAAGCAGCCCAGGGCGGCCTCATCGAAGCCGACCAAGCTCCTGCCGAAGATGAAGGTGTCCATCCCCACCATATCAGGGTAATTGTGTTGCTCATACTTTCTTATTCTTGTGCGAACTTTATCTTTGGTCGATGCTGAGGTTAGTCGACTGATCCTTTGGAGTTGCAGTGCTGCTACCTCTGAGACTTCGGCCTGGGCCGATGACCACGAGATGGAGGATGCGGCAACTTTGAACCCAGGTACTGTATTCTTAACACCGTTTTTAGTCGACTGACTCGCGACCTCTGATCCTGATTCTTCTTCGCAGTTCCGCCCCATACTGTTATCGATCTTCCTGACGACGACGAGGATGAAGAACTGCTGGCACGCAGGAAGAGTCGGAAAACGCCCGCCAGTAAGGTGCCTCAGGATGCGACGGCGCCTGAGACTCTGACTGTGGAGGAAGGGAACACCACTCGACTCACGGTGTCCTTCGCGAGTCCACTGACGAGTGCTCAGCAGCCCTCCCTCTTCACGACTCACCACGTCCCAGAGGACCAAGCTGGTGCAGCGAAGGAGGCAATACGCCAGGCGGGACTCATGATGGAGCAGCTGAAGACCATCCGGGATGCGAGCCAGGCAGCTTATGACGCCAGCTCTGCCCTCCAAAGCAATGTCCAGGTCAGTCGACTGCTGTTTGCTCTGTTGGATATGCTACCAAAAACTTTTCTTTTCCGGGATTTATATTAGTCACCCACTGGGTGTGTCGAATAAACTCCGTGTTAGCGGGGGCACGCTGAGTGCACCCGCTGGGTGTAGTCCCCAAGGCTAAGGTCGACTGCTGGCAGTCGGCTTTAGGCTTTATGATGTCAATCTTTCTGTCAGTCGACTGGTCGACTGGATTTTGCAAACCGGTGGGGGCACGCTGAGTGCACCCACTGGGTGTAGTCCCCGAGACTGTGGTCGACTGCTTGCAGTTGATCACAGTCTTAGAGAATGCGTCTCGCACACTGTTTTTTTTTTGAGGTCGACTGGTCGACTTTGTCTTCAACAGGATTAGTGGGGGCACGCTGAGTGCACCCACTGGGTGTAGTCCCCGAGACTACGGTCGAATGCTTGTATTCGGCTGTAGTCTTGGAAACGTGTGTTTTTCCCTTTTTCACTCGGAAGTGAATTATTTTTGACATTTAGTCGATTGGTTCTTCGCAGAACTCTTGTGATCTTGTGGCTCGCTACTCAGAACTGGAACAGAAGCATACTCAAGTCGAGCTGAGCTTGAAGCTGGTTCAGGAGAAGCTGACAAAGGCAAAGGAGGAGACTGAAGGTATGTTTGGTGAGACCTTGACGACTGCTTTTCCCCTTGCTTGTTTCGGCATCTGATCTCGCTGTAACTTGCAGGTAAGGTAAGGGAGGCCCAGCAGAAGAAAGACCTTGAGCTAGCTGAGAAGATCAAGCTTGCTGACGAGAAGTTAGCTTCAGTCACCAAGCTCGAACAAGACAATACCAATCTGAAAACTGCTCTTGGGATTGCCAACAAGGAAGTCAGTCGACTGAGAACTGACAAAGCTGCCTTGACCGACCAAGTCAGCAAATTGACTGAGAAGAAAACTGAACTGGAGGCCTTCCTGAGTGGCCTTGCCAAGAAGCTGTTTCTTATGCTTGAAGGTAAACCTCCATGTTTGGCAAATATTTCCAACTGTGGCTTCTTCCATTCGACTATCCCCTTGACTTAGTGATCACCCTTGCAGAATTTTGTCAAAACTTTGAAGAAGAAACCAGCCGACTGGAGCCAAACCTTGACCCTGTCAATTCTCCGGTGAATGACGAAGTTGCCATGGATGTTTTCCGACTGGAGTCTCGTGTTGCA
>NC_057812.1:512675212-512695541 GCF_018294505.1 Triticum aestivum | reverse complement strand
AACGGATTCGCGGCTAAGCCCCCGAGTGAGAGGATTGCTCTTCACTCGGTAGGATTTCGACAACTTAGGCGAGTGCTTGGACTGCAGCTAAGCCCCCGAGTGAGAGGGTTGCTCTTCACTCGGTAGGATTTTGATAACTTAGGCGAGCACGAGGCTGCAGCTAAGCCTCCGAGTGGAAGGCTGGCTTACCACTCGGTAGGATTTTGATAAACTTAGGCGAGCACGAGGCTGCAGCTAAGCCTCCGAGTGGAAGGCTGGCTTACCACTCGGTAGGATTTTCACAACTTAGGCGAAACGGATTCGCAGCTAAGCCTCCGAGTGAGAGTCTGGCTCGCCACTCGATAGGATTTTTCCAAACTTAGGCGAAACGGATTCGCGGCTAAGCCACCCACTGAGGCTCATTTGGCCACTCGACCAGTTGCATCTCTGTTGTGCAAAATCTCTGATAGTGGAGCGTCGCTGACGACTGTGATTGAATGGTCAGAGAAATAATGAGCAACCTTCTTTGTGGTCATGTATATTCCATACACAAGCTTCTGATAATGAGGATATCTCTGCTTGGATGGAGTCAAGACTTCAGACAAATAATACACTGGGCGCTGAACTTTGAGAGCTTTTCCTTCTTCTTCCCGCTCGACCGTTAGCACAGTACTGACGACTTGTCCTGTGGCTGCGATGTAGAGCAACAGAGGCTCTTTGCTGATTGGAGCAGCAAGCACCGGCTGGGTGGAGAGCAGAGCTTTTAGCTCGGCAAACGCTGCATCAGCTTCTGGAGTCCACTCGAACTTGTCGGCCTTCTTCATCAGTCGGTAAAGAGGCAATGCCTTTTCACCGAGTCGTGAGATGAATCGACTTAATGCGGCCAAGCATCCAGTAAGCTTCTGGACATCGTGCACTCGCACAGGGCGTTTCATTCGGAGAATAGTGCCAATCTTTTTTGGGTTGGCGTCGATTCCCCGTTCGGAAACGAGAAAACCGAGTAACTTGCCACCAGGAACTCCAAATGTGCACTTTGATGGATTGAGCTTGATATCATACCTTCTGAGGTTGGCAAATGTTTCGGCGAGGTCAGCGAGCAGGTCGGAACCTTTTCGTGACTTGACAACAATATCATCCATACAAGCTTCCACATTCTGACTGATTTGAGTGAGTAGACACTTCTGGATCATTCGCATAAATGTGGCTCCGGCATTCTTGAGGCCGAATGGCATGGTGATATAGCAGAAGCACCCGAATGGAGTGATGAAAGCTGTTTTTACTTCATCGGGCCCATACAGACGGATCTGGTGGTACCCGGAGTAAGCATCTAAAAAAGACAACCTCTCGCATCCCGCGGTCGAGTCAACAATTTGATCTATGCGAGGGAGAGGAAAGTGATCTTTCGGGCAGGCCCGGTTGATGTGCTTGAAATCAATGCACATTCGGAGCGACTTGTCCTTCTTAGGAACCATGACGACATTAGCGAGCCACTCGGAGTGGAATATCTCTCGGATAAATCCTGCCGCCAACAGTCGAGCCACTTCTTCACCAATGGCCTTTCTCTTCTGGACGGCGGACCGCCGAAGATGTTCTTTGACTGGCTTTGCAGACTTGTCGACTCTTAGGCGATGCTCGGCCAGTCCCCTGGGAACACCTGGCATGTCAGCGGGCTTCCATGCAAAAATGTCCCAGTTCTCACGGAGGAACTGGATGAGCGCTTCTTCCTATTTTGGGTCGAGTGTTGTGGAGATGCGGGTCGGAGCTGCTTCGGGGTCGGTAGGGTGAATGTGAACAGGCTTCGTCTCACCGGACGACTGGAATGCAGACTCTGTGGCGGGCTTCTTGGATCGCAGCAAGTCACTCGGATCTGCGTTTTGCTTGTATTCTTCGAACTCGACCGCTGTCACTTGGGAATCGGCAATTTTGGAGCCCTTCTGAAAGCACTCCTCTGCCTTTTTCCTATCACCGGTGACAGTGATCACACCTTTGGGACCGGGCATCTTCAATTTGAGGTACACGTAACATGGTCGAGCCATGAACCGTGCATAGGCTGGTCTCCCCAAAATGGCATGATATGCACTTTGAAAATCCACGACCTCAAACGTCAACTTTTCTTTGCGAAAATGCTTTGAATCGCCAAACACTACGTCCAAAGCTATCTGGCCGAGCGACTCGGCCTTCTTCCCTGGTATAACTCCATGGAAGCTCATGTTACTAGTGCTCAGTCGGGACATCGGAATGCCCATACCTTTCAACGTGTCAGCATATAACAGATTCAGTCCACTTCCACCGTCCATCAGCACCTTTGTCAGTCGAGTGCCTTCGACAACTGGATCGACCACCAAAGCTTGCCTCCCAGGGGTGGCAATATGAGTCGGGTGATCAGATTGGTCGAATGTGATGGGTGTTTGAGACCACTTCAGATAATTTGCCTTTGCTGGGGCAACCATGTTAACCTCTCGGTTAATCACTTTCAGTCGGCTTCTGCTTTCCACATCTACGAAGATCATCAGAGTGGAGTTGATATGTGGATATCCTCCCTCACTGTCCTCTTTGTCTTCGGCCTTGTCCGGCTCCTTCTCCTTGTCCTTAGACTGTTTTCCCTGAAACTGTTGGATCAGGAGTCGATATTGGCGAGTGGTGTGCTTTGGGTAAACGATATTCCCCTCATCATCTTTCTTCGTGTGAATATGACACGGCATATCCATCACGTCGTTCCCTTCTTTATCCTTTACCTTCTTGGGGTTCCAGGATCCTTTTGGTTTCCCCTTAAACTTTCCTTGAGTCACGGCCAGAGCCTCTCCAGGAGCTGCCGGTTCAGCCTTCCGCTTCTGTTTCCGACTGGTGTTTCCTTTTTCCGACTGACTCGGCTTGTGCTTGCCGCTTCGGAGTCGGTCTTCTTCTTCGCCGTTGGCGTACTTGGTAGCAATCTCCATCATCCGACTCAAGGTCATGTCACCGGTTCGACCAAATTTCAAACTCAGTTCTCTGTTCTTGACACCATCTTTGAAGGCGCATACTGCTTGATGGTCAGAGACATTTTCCACAGTGTGGTGCAAAGTGATCCACCTCTGAATATACTCTCTGAGAGTCTCATTGGTTTTCTGCACGCAGACTTGCAACTCTGTCAATCCCACTGGTCGCTTGCAAGTCCCTTCGAACGTTCTGACGAACACTCGGGACAGACCTTCCCAAGTGTAAATGCTGCTAGGAGGTAATTGGGTCAACCATGCCCTGGCAGAACCTTCCAACATGAGGGGCAAATGCTTCATGGCCACCTCGTCGTTCCCACCACCGATCTGAACTGCCACTCGGTAGTCTTCAAGCCAAGTTTCAGGCTTAGACTCACCAGTGAACTTGCTGACTCCTGTTGCCAGCCTGAAATTGGGGGGGATAACAGCGGCTCTGATAGCTCTGCTGAAACATTCAGGACCAGAAACATGTACTCGACTGCTCGTGGGCACATCTCTGTCAAGTGCACCTCGATGGGCTCTGTTCCGGTCGACCAATCCTTGCACGATAATGGATCGCGCGTCGAAGCCTGGCTCTCTGGGGTCAACTGGAACCCTAGGCCCTGTACTGTACTGACGCCTATCATCTGGCTGCCGAGGAGCGTAAGACCCACCCCTCGGAGGGGAATAGGGCACTCGACGCCTATCGTCTCGGTCGAGTCTGTCGTCATATTGATCTCGCCGATTCTCACGCCCTTCGCACCGCGGAGGCGATCTGGGGCTGTGAGCCGACTGAACCGTATTCACAGTGACAGATCGACTGTGAATTCTGTTGCGCGACTGAGACACGGCTGAATTCTGATCCCCTGCTGCTCGGAGCAGATCCCTGATCTGCAGCAAACCTCTGCCAGCCTCTGACTGTGAAGGCTGAATGGACTCTGCTATACGGGTCGCAGCTGCTAAATTCTGAATTGGGGTTCGATATACCTGAGTCGGCGGGAAGAGTTGACGTCGACTGGTGTCGGGAACTCGTTGCCGCGCGCGCTCGTCGAGTGCTCGCTGAAGGTTCTCCAGTCGAGTGCGCTCGGCCAAGTTGGCCAGACGCGCCTCCTCCAAGGCACGAGCCTCGGGGGTTTCTCCTGCGATGGGAATACGCAGGGGATCCTCGTTCCTGCGGCGAAGCTCTTCTCTTTGCAGAGAGTCGAGTGGCTCGGGCTGGTACTCTTCGTAGCCTCGAGCAGGGTCGCCGCCGTCACCTGCTCCACCACCGCGGGCGAAGCCAGGAGGGCTGTGGGGCCCGTCGACCATCAAGATTTCCGCCGCTGGATCACTGCTTCCGCACTCGGATGCAGTCTCTCCGGAGCCAGTCGACTGATCGAACAAGCCGTAGAGAAATTCGTTGGGCTCGATTGCCGCAACTTGTGTAGTGGCCGACTGGCGAGCCACCGCGTGACTCACCCATCGCTGAAGCCTCGACCGGCCTGAGCGCTTGCGCCGGCGGGAGACCGGGAGGGTGGAAGATGGAGGAGCCGACCGATACTGGGTCGATGGTTGCCGCAGCAGAACGCCGCGGACACATGCGCGAAAATGCGTCGCACCGCGGACGGGGAGCGCATCTACGTCGAGTGGAGCCTCCTGGAGCCATGCGGAGTCGTCGGCGATGAAGGCGAGAGTGCCGAGACGGATCTCTTGACCCTCGATCAAAACTCCAGCAGACACCATGATGAAAATACTCGGAAGAATCGCAACTTCTCCACAAAATCGCTAAAACACCTGCCCCACGGTGGGCGCCAACTGTCGTGGTTCTAAGCCTGACAGTAGAGTGGGGGGTAGGTATGGAGAGGCAAGGTCCTAGCTATGGAGAGGTTGTAAACACCAGGGATGTACGAGTTCAGGCCCTTCTCGGAGGAAGTAACAGCCCTACGTCTCGGAGCCCGGAGGCGGTCGAGTGGATTATGAGTATATGAGTTACAAGGTGCCGAACCCTTCTGCCTGTGGAGGGGGGTGGCTTATATAGAGTGCGCCAGGTCCCCAGCCAGCCCACGTAGGAGAGGGTTTAAGGTGAGTTAAGTCTGGGGCGTTACTGGTAACGCCCCACATAAAGTGCCTTTACTATCATAAAGTCTACTTAATTACAGGCCGTTGCGGTGCAGAGTGCCTTTTGACCTCCTGGTGGTCGAGTGAGTCTTCGTGGTCGAGTCCTTCAGGCCAGTCGAGTGAATCCTCGTTGGTCGACTGGAAGGCGACCTCTTCTAGGGATGTCCTAGGGTAAGTTACTTGGAACGGGTCCATGACCCTACCCTAGGTACATAACTCCATTAGGGGGGGGGGGAATCCTACTCCCGGTGGGAGTAGGACTCCTCTAGGGCGCGCCATAGGGGTCGACCCTCTCCCCCCTCCTCCACTCCCTTATGTACGTGGCTAGGGGCACCCCATAGACACAACAATTGATCTCTTGATCTCTTAGCCGTGTGCGGTGCCCCCTCCACCATAATCCACCTCGATCATATCGTAGCGGTGCTTAGGCGAAGCCCTGCGTCGGTAGAACATCATCAACGCCACCACGCCGTCGTGCTGACGAAACTCTCCCTCAACACTCGGCTGGATCGGAGTTCGAGGGACGTCATCGAGTTGAACGTGTGTAGAACTCGGAGGTGTCGTGCGTTCGGTACTTGATCGGTCAGATCGTGAAGACATACGACTACATCAACCACGTTGTGCTAACGCTTCCGCTTTCGGTCTACGAGGGTACGTGGACACACTCTCCCCTCTCGTTGCTGTGCATCACCATGATCTTGCATGTGTGTAGGAAATTTTTGAAATTACTACGTTCCCCAACAGTGGCATCCGAGCCAGGTTTTATGCGTTGATGTAATATGCACGAGTAGAACACAAGTGAGTTGTGGACGATATAAGCCATACTGCTTACCAGCATGTCACACTTTGGTTCGGCGGTATTGTTGGATGAAGCGGCCCAGACCGACATTACGCATACGCTTATGCGAGACTGATTTTACCGTCGTGCTATGCACACAGGTGACTAGTGGGTGTCAGTTTCTCCAACTTTAGTTGAACCGAGTGTGGCTACGCCCGGTCCTTGAGAAGGTTAAAACAACACTAACTTGACAAACTATCGTTGTGGTTTTGATGCGTAGGTAAGAACGGTTCTTGCTCAGCCCATAGCAGCCACGTAAAACTTGCAACAACAAAGTAGAGGACGTCTAACTTGTTTTTGCAGGGCATGTTGTGATGTGATATGGTCAAGACGTGATGAGATATAAGTTGTTGTATAAGATGATCATGTTTTGTTGAAGTTATCGGCAACTGACAGAAGCCTTATGGTTGTCTCTTTATTGCATAAGATGCAAGCGCCAAATAATTGCTTTACTTTATCGCTATGCGATAGCAATAATTGCAAGAGCAATAGTTGGCGAGACGACCATGTGACGACACATTGATATTGATCAAGATGATGGAGATCATGGTGTCAAGCCGGTGACGATGGAAATCATGACGATGCTTTGGAGATGGAGATCAAAGGCATAAGATGATGATGGCCATATCATGTCACATATTTTGATTGCATGTGATGTTTATCTTTTATACATCTTATTTTGCTTAGTTCGACGGTAGCTTTATAAGATGATCTCTCACTAATTATCAAGGTACAAGTGTTCTCCCTGAGTATGCATCGTTGCGAAAGTTCTTCGTGCTGAGACACCACGTGATGATCGGGTGTGATAGGCTCTACGATCAAATACAATGGGTGCAAAACAGTTGCACCCGCAGAATACTCAGGTTAAACTTGACGAGCCTAGCGTATAACAGATATGGCCTTGGAACTCTGAGACCGAAAGGTCGAGCGTGAATCATATATGTTCACCATTGAAACTACTCCATCTCACGTGATGATCGGACATGGTTAAGTTGATATGGATCACGTGATCACTTAGAGGATTAGAGGGATGCCTATCTAAGTGGGAGTTCTTAAGTAATATGATTAATTGAACTTAAATTTATCATGAACTTAGTCCTAGTAGTATTAGCATATCTATGTTTTAGATCAATAGCTTGCGTTTAGCTCCCCTGTTTTATTTTTTTGATATGTTCCTAGAGAAAACTAAGTTGAAAAATGTTAGTAGCAATTATGCGGATTGGATCCATGATCTGAGGTTTATCCTCATTGTTGCATAGAAGAATTATGTCCTTGATGCACCGCTAGGTGACAAACCTATTGCAGGAGCAGATGCAGATGTTATGAACGTTTGGCTAGCTCAATATGATGACTACTTGATAGTTTAGTGCACCATGCTTAAACGGCTTAGAATCGGGACTTCAAAGATGTTTTGAACGCCATGGACCATATGAGATGTTCCAGGAGTTGAAGTTAATATTTCAAGCAAATACCTGAGTTGAGAGATATGAAGTCTCCAACAAGTCTATAGCTAAAAGATGGAGGAGAATAGCTGAAGCAGTGAGCATGTGCTCAGATTGTCTGGGTACTACAATCGCTTGAATCAAGTGGGAGTTAATCTTCCAGATAAAATAGTGATTGACAGAATTCTCTAGTCATCATCACCAAGTTAGTAGAACTTCGTGATGAACTATAATATGCAAGGGATAACGAAAACGATTCCAAAGCTCTTCGTGATGCTAAAATCGATGAAGGTAGAAATCAAGAAAAGCATCAAGTGTTGATGGTAAACAAAACCACTAGTTTCAAGTATAGGGACAAAGGGAAGAAAGGGGAACTTCAAGAAGAACGGAAAGCAAGTTGCCGCTCAAGTGAAAAAACCCAAGTCTGGACCTAAGCCTGAAACTGAGTGCTTCTACTGCAAAGGGACTGGTCACTGGAAGCGGAACTACCCCAAGTAATTGGTGGATAAGAAGGATGACAAAGTGAACATAGGTATATTTGATATACATGTTATTGATGTGTACTTTACTAGTGTTTATAGCAACCCCTTAGTATTTGATACTAGTTCAGTTGCTAAGAATAGTAACTCAAAACGGGAGTTGCAGAATGAATAGAGACTAGTTAAGGGTGATGTAACAATGTGTATTGGAAATGGTTCCAAGATTGATATGATCATCATCGCACACTCCCTGTACTTTCGGGATTAGTGTTAAACCTAAAATAAATGTTATTTAGTGTTTGCGTTGAGCATAAATATGATTGGATCATGTTTATTACAATACGGTTATTCATGTAAGTTAGAGAATAATTGTTGTTCTGTTTACATGAATAAAACCTTCTATGGTCATACACCCAATGAAAATGGTTTGTTGGATCTCGATCGGGGTGATACACATTTTGATAATATTGAAGCCAAAAGATGCAAAGTTAATAATGATAGTGCAACTTATTTGTGGCACTGCCTTTTAGGTCATATTGGTGTAAAGCGCATGAAAAAAATCCATGCTGATGGGATTTTGGAATCACTTGATTATGAATCAGTTGATGCTAGCGAACCATGCCTCATGGGCAAGATCACTAAGACTCCGTTCTCCAGAACAATGGAGCGAGCAACAAATTTGCTGGAAATCATACATACTGATGTATGTGGTCCAATGAATATTGAGGCTCGCGGCAAGTATCATTATTTTCTGATCTTCACAGATGATTTGAGCAGATATGAGTATACCTACTTGATGAAACACAAGTCTGAAACATTTGAAAAGTTCAAAGAATTTCAGAGTGAAGTGGAGAATCATCATAACAAAAATAAAAGTTTCTATGATATGATCGCAGAAGTAAAATATTTGAATTATGAGTTTGGCCTTCAGTTAAAACAATGTGAAATAGTTTCACTACTCACGCCACCTGGAACACCAAAGTGTAATGGTGTGTCCGAACATCGTGACCGTACTTTATTAGATATGGTGCGATCTATGATGTCTCTTACCGATTTACCACTATCATTTTGGGGTTATGCATTAGAGACAGCTACATTCACGTTAAATAGGGCACCATCTAAATCCGTTGAGACGACACCGTATGAACTATGGTTTGGCAAGAAACCTAAGCTGTCGTTTCTTAAAGTTTGAGGTTGCAATGCTTATGTGAAAAAGTTTCAACCTGATAAGCTCAAACCCAAATAGGAGAAGTGTGTCTTCATAGGATACCCAAAAGAAAATGTTGGGTACACCTTCTATCACAGATCCGAAGGCAAGATATTCATTGCTAAGAATGGATCCCTTCTAGAGAAGGAGTTTCTCTCTAAAGAAGTGAGTGGGAGGAAAGTAGAACTTGATGAGGTAATTGTACCTGCTCCCTTATGGGAAAGTAGTTCATCACAGAAATCTGTTCCTGTGACTACTACACCAATTAGTGAGGAAGCTAATGATGATGATCGTGTAACTTCAGATCAAGTTACTACCGAACCTCATAGGTAAACCAGAGTGAGATCCGCACCAGTGTGGTACGGTAATCCTGTTCTGGAGGTCATGTTACTTGACCATGATGAACCTACGAACTATGAGGAAGCGATGATGAGCCCAGATTCCGCGAAATGGCTTGAGGCCATGAAATCTGAGATGAGATCCATGTATAAGAACAAAGTATGGACTTTGATTGACTTGCCCAAAGATCGGCGAGCCATTGAGATTAAATGGATCTTCAAGAGGAAGATGGACGCTGATAGTAGTGTTACTATCTACAAAGCTAGAATTGTCAAAAAAGGTTTTCGACAAGTTCAAGGTGTTGACTACGATGAGAGTTTCTCACTCATATCTATGCTTAAGTCTGTCCGAATCATGTTAGCAATTGCCACATTTTATGAAATCTGGCAAATGGATAAACAAAACTACATTCCTTAATGGATTTATTAAAGAAGAGTTGTATATGATGCAACAAGAAAGTTTTGTCAATCCTAAAGGTGCTAACAAAATATGCAAGCTACAGCGGTCCATCTATGGAATGGTGCAAGCATCTCGGAGTTGAAATATACACTTTGATAAGTTGATCAAAGCATATAGTTTTATAGAGACTTGCGGTGAAGCCTATATTTACAAGAAAGTGAGTGGGAGCACTACATCATTTCTGATAAGTATATGTGAATGACATATTGTTGATCAGAGATAATGTAGAATTATTCTGCAAAGCATTAAGGAGTGTTTGAAAGGAGTTTTTTTTCAAAGAAAGACCTCGGTGAAGCTACTTACATATTGAGCATCAAGATCTATAGAGATAGATCAAGATGCTTGATAAGTTTTTCAATGAGTACATACCTTGACAAGATTTTGAAGTAGTTCAAAATGGAACAGTCAAAGAAAGAGTTGTTGCCTGTGTTACAAGGTGTGAAACTGAGTAAGACTCAAAACCCGATCACGACAGAAGATAGAAAGAGAATGAAAGTCATTCCCTATGCCTTGGCCATAGGTTCTATAAAATATGCCATGCTGTGTACCAGATCTATTGTATACTCTACACTGATTTTGGCAAGGGAGTACAATAGTGATCTAGGAGTAGATCACTGGACAGCGGTCAAAATTATCCTTAGTGGAATAAGGATATGTTTCTCGATTATGGAGGTGACAAAAAGGTTCGTCGTAAAGGGTTACGTCGATGCAAATTTTGACACTGATCCAGATGACTCTAAATCTCAATCTGGATACATATTGAAAGTGGGAGCAATTATCTAGAGTAGCTCTGTGCAGAGCATTGTTGACATAGAAATTTGCAAAATACTTATGGATCTGAATGTGGCAGACCCGTTGACTAAACTTCTCTCACAAGCAAAACATGATCACACCTTAGTACTCTTTGGGTGTTAATCACATAGTGATGTGAACTAGATTATTGACTCTAGTAAACACTTTGGGTTTTGGTCATATGTCGATGTGAACTATGGGTGTTAATCACATGGTGATGTGAACTATTGGTGTTAAATCACATGGCGATGTAAACTAGATTATTGATTCTAGTGCAAGTGGGAGACTGAAGGAAATATGCCCTAGAGGCAATAATAAATTTATTATTTATTTCCTTATATCATGATAAATGTTTATTATTCATGCTAGAATTGTATTAACCGGAAACATAATACATGTGTGAATACATAGACAAACAGAGTGTCACTAGTATGCCTCTACTTGACTAGCTCGCTGATCAAAGGTGGTTATGTTTCCTAACCATAGACATGAGTTGTCATTTGATTAACGGGATCACATCATTAGGAGAATCATGTGATTGACTTGACCCATTCTGTTAGCTTAGCACTTGATCGTTTAGTTTGTTGCTATTGCTTTCTTCATGACTTATACATGTTCCTATGACTATGGGATTATGCAACTCCCATTTACCGGAGGAACACTTTGTGTGCCACCAAACGTCACAACGTAATTGGGTGATTATAAAGGTGCTCTACATGTGTCTCCGAAGGTACTTGTTGGGTTGGCGTATTTCGAGATTAGGATTTGTCACTCCGATTGTCGAAGAGGTATCTCTGGGCCCACTCGGTAATGCACATCACTATAAGCCTTGCAAGCATTGCAACTAATGAGTCAATTGCGGGATGATGTATTACAGAATGAGTAAAGAGACCTGCCGATAACGAGATTGAACTAGGTATTGAGATACCGACGATCGAATCTCGGGCAAGTAACATACCGATGACAAAGGGAACAACGTATGTTGTTATGCGGTTTGACCGATAAAGATCTTCGTAGAATATGTGGGAGCCAATATGAGCATCCAGGTTCCGCTATTGGTTATTGACCGGAGACATGTCTCGGTCATGTCTACATAGTTCTCGAATCCGTAGGGTCCGCATGCTTAAAGTTCGATGACGGTTATATTATGAGTTTATGTGTATTGATGTACCGAAGGTAGTTCGGAGTCCCAGATGAGATCGGGGACATGACTAGGAGTCTCGAAATGGTCGAGACATAAAGATCGATATATTGGACGACTATATTCGGACATCGGAAAGGTTCCGAGTGATTCGGGTATTTTTCGAAGTACCGGAGAGTTACAAGAATTCGCCGGGGAGTATATGGGCCTTATTGGGCTTTAGGGGAAAGAGAGAGGAGAGGTTGGGCGCCCCCCAAGGCCTAGTCCGAATTGTACTAGGGGGAGGGGCTGCGCCCCCTCCTTCCTTCTCTTCTCTCTTCCCTTCCCTTGACTCCTCCTCCTACTACTTGGAAGGGGGGGGGGATCCTACTCCCGGTGGGAGTAGGACTCCTCCAGGGCGCGCCATAGGGGCCGGCCCTCTCCCCCCTCCTCCACTCCTTTATATACGTGGCCAGGGGCACCCCATAGACACAACAATTGATCTTTTAGCCGTGTGCGGTGCCCCCTCCACCATAATCCACCTCGATCATATCGTAGCGGTGCTTAGGCGAAGCCCTGCGTTGGTAGAAAATCATCAACGTCACCACGCCGTCGTGCTGACAAAATTCTCCCTCAACACTTGGCTGGATCGGAGTTCGAGGGACGTCATCGAGTTGAACGTGTGCAGAACTCGGAGGTGCCGTGCGTTCGGTACTTGATCGGTCGGATCGTGAAGACGTACAACTACATCAACCGCGTTGTGCTAACGCTTCCGCTTTCGGTCTACGAGGGTACGTGGACACACTCTCCCTTCTCGTTGCTGTACATTACCATGATCTTGCATGTTCGTAGGAAATTTTTTAAATTACTACGTTCCCCAACACGATGCGCTGTGCCTGCTCGCGTGTGAAGACGTCTCGGAAGTTCATCTGCGACCGGGGCCTGTCCAATCGCCACGTCGCCGCGTCATACACGCGGGCTGCCTCGTGCATGCTCCGGAACGACCCGAGGCCGAGCCGGACTTCGCCGGACCGGATCTCGGCGTAGTACCAGCCGTTGGGGTGCTCGCAGATGCCACGGTAGCCCGAAGAACCCCGGCGGCGCGGTGACATGGTGGCGCGGTGGTGGCGCGGAAAGCGGCGAAGCGGCGACGTGGCAAAGCGCCGAGGTTGCGAAGCGACGAGGTTGCGAGGGGAGGGCGTGTGGCTGTGTTCTGTGCGCGTGGCGAGCGCGGGATTTTATAGGCACGCGCAAAGCGGCGCGCCAAATCTATCACGCCGCGTGCCGCTTTCTCCCCCGCACGCGGAACCAGCCGGCGCGCGCGAAAACCAAAATTTACCGCGCGGGCGCGCCTTTTGCCGTGCATGTTGGAGATGCTCTTAGGGCGTGCCCATAGCTCAGCTCACTTATTATGAGCTGCAAGTCAACTCGCCCATGCATGGCACATGTGTCACCCCAACGATGTAGGGGGTGTTTGTTTCCAGGGACTTTTTGATGTAGGGACTAGAAAAAATCTCTCTTAGATACTTTTTAACCAAACAGGAGGAACTACTAGGGACTAAAAGTTGCTTTTTGGGACTAAATGAAGAAGACTCTCAAGGAGAGTATTTTTGGGACTTTTTGGGACTTTTCCAACAATGCCCCTCCATGCACCCATTGGCTCGCCGCCCCATGGTGTTGTTTGGTTGTTATTTTTCTGTATACTAGGGGTAACATGGTCATTTAATAACCTATAGGAAGGGAGTAGGGACTTTTTAGTCCCTGGAAACGAACAAGGAGGAATTTTTTAGGGACTAGAAACTTTTTAGTTGGGACTAGAAAAAGTCCTAGGACTTATGAACCAAACAGGGCCGTAGTTCTGCGTGTGTAGCGCATCCGACAGCTCGAGGGCATCTTCAAGGTGGCCCGCAAATCTATGGTAACCGTTTCCGGACCGTAAAAGTCATTTAACGTCGATCTGTATCGGTCCGCGGAACATTCTGGACGTGATTTCTCCTACAAATCAGAGACAAAACTGAGGGAGGTTTGCGGGAGTCCGGATCGCTCTCAAGCCCCCTTCTGATCACCCTGGCTCACAAAAAACCCTCCCCCGACCGCCCATGCAGGCAGAGGCAGAAGCCGGGTGCGCGAAGAGCGACGAGTCGGTGGCCGGCGCCTTCGCGTCTGCTGCCATCACCGAGAAGTAGAACACGGGAATCCGCCGCCGCTTGGGTCCCACAAAGGCCAGTGCCTAGGAGACACCGGCGTAGACAACCGGTGTCTTGCCCGATTCTTCTCTTTCGAGGACCTCCGTCGATCCCAGATGGGCTTCATAGAAGCGGAGGCGCCGCCTTCTCCTCCCGTTGAAGCATCAGTCGGGGGGTTCCATTCCGATGAGTGGCGGGGAAGCGAGCCGTCCTTTGCGCTGAAGCATATACCTCCGGGGCTCCCGACAATATGACGATCGGGTTGCCGGACATGAGGAAGACAAATGAATCCACGGTCCGCGATTTAGGTTTGGTATTAATTATTCCTTTAGAGCCGGACTAGCACCGTTGATGTAAAATGTATTAAAACCCGTCATGTTTATATGAAAATCTGTTTTTTATATAAAATCTGTCATGTTTGCATGAAATCCGGCCGTGTTTTTACGAATTTCGTCCGGTTGACTTGAGTTGTTGTCAAAATGCATGTGGCTAGCATGTTGGATGGCTGCCTCCCACATCCGTGTCCGCGGATGAATGCAGGAGGTTTTTTACGGATTGCCGCGCCCTAAGATCAACATCCATACATGTAAAACACGACCTGTCGCTGTTTTTCCTCTCATCATTCGTGTACACAAAATACTATACATTTTGGAGATGCATGAACACTTTTTTTTAAACATGTGATTTTTTCCAAAACATAAACATTTATTTTTTTGTTAATTTACTTAGATATTAAAAATGTTTACCACTTATTAAAAAATTGTACGTTGAATGTAACAGTTCATTTGTGCAGTTTTTAGAAAATGTTTGTACAATTCAAAAAATGTTCCGTGGTATTTTAAATATGTTCATGATATCCATGAAAATGTAAATTGTGTTCAAGTAATATTTTAAAAATGTCATACCAGCAAAAATATTCTTTAAAACAATTAAAATTATGTTCATGACCTAAAAAATGTTCATGAAATGTAAAAGAAAAGTGTTTGCCTAATTTTAAAAAATGTTCTGGGCCATTAAAAATAAGGTTCATGACACTTACAAATGTTCATCATCAACTAAAAAAGTGTTAAACGTGCATTAAGCTAAAAGATGTTTCATGCCATTCAAAAAAATATGTTCATGACATTTAAAAATATTCAATGTGTGCTCTAAAAATGTACATTGTGAATTAAAAAAAGGTCAAAGCGCATTTAAAAAATGGTCAACACGAAAAATGTACAACATGTATCTGAAGAATGTTGGACGTGTATATGGAAAATATTTTACATGTATCTAAAATACGTTTGATGTGTATTTGTAGAAATCTCAAAGTGTATTTAAAAACTGAAAAACTATAATAGGAGAAAAATAAAAATAAAAAATGAACATCAAAAGGAGAAAAACAAAAAACCTGCAAAGAAATCCGATAAACTAGTGGAGAAAAACATAGAAAAAAGAAAAGAAAGATCAGACAGAACATTCCGAAAATGGCTAGCACGAGTGCACCTCCTCTGCTATTTGGTAGCAACCTCCTATAAATCACGAGGTGGGGGTTTCTTTGGTTTGCAGAACACGAGATAGCATTTCCGTTATGACGATGTCATTGCCCCTGAGTATAGTGAGGGAGAACAAACTCGGCCCCGTAGCCACATGGGGGCTAGGCCAACGACTTGGAGTCTTTCCACTATACGTGATAGATCATCAACACCATATAGTATGTCTAATTGTAACCAACTAGGACTATTAGATTGTAACCAATTTGGACAAATTTAACCATAACAATGTCCACCTATATACGGCGAGTCAGGGAACCGCTGACCAATAATCTTGTAACAAAAGACCACAAACCCTGCTAGGTTCACACGAGGCAACCATTAATATAACCCACAAAGGAAAGAGTAGGGTGTTAACTCAACCCGAATGTGGGTAAACCTTTTGTATCGTGTGCACTCATCTGGATTACGTGTGCATACCTTCGTGTGCACTCATCTGGATTATCTGTGCATACCTCACCCATGTTCATTATTGACATTAGAAAACTGTAGGGACCCCAGCCTGGCTGACGGAACCCTCCATTTGTGTCCTGTAGTGATCCCATGATCAGTGTGTCATTGCACATAGTAGGATTGATATCAAAATAGCATCCATACATACCGAGCTTATACTTACATAGTCGTGACCAGTTGGTCGAGGTGATGAATGCTACTTGTGAGCTGCGTAGGGATTTTTTCTCAAGAGGAAGGGTGAAGCAATCTAGTAGCAAATAGTATCTCCATCAATAAGAACCAAGGTTATCGAACCAATAGGAGAACCAGCAAACAACTAGTAATCAGTACCTGCACACACAAGAGCAAATACTTGCACCCAACACGGGCATGAGGGTTGTCAATCCTCTTGTACTCGTTAATTATAAGGATTAAATCTGGTAATGGTAGATAGATAAATTACAAAATAAAATAAAAGAAGTAAAAAGTAGCAAGGTATTTTTGTTTTTTGTAATATGATTAAAGTAGACCCCAGGGCCATAGTTTTCACTAGAGCCTTCTCTCTCTCATAAAAATAGCATACAGTGGGTAGACAAATTACTGTTGAGCAATTGATAGAAAACAGATAGTTATGACATTATTCATGACAATGATCAGGTATATAGGCAATATGTCCGTCACAAGTAGACCGACTCCTGCCTACATCTACTACTACTCCACTTCGAGAGCACTCCTATGCTTGCCTCTCTATGCATTAAGTTCTAACAAATAGAGTAATGCATAAAGTATGATGACATAATGTAGATATAATAAAACAAAACAATATGATTAAATGCTGTCATTTTCTCCTTAGTGGCAACAATACAATACGTGTCTACTATTTCTTGAGTTTGCGTTGATTTTTCCCTTGAAGAGAAAAGGGTAATGCAACAAAGTAGAGATAAGTATTTCTCTCAGTTAAGAACCAAGGTATCAATCCAGTAGGAGAAACACACAAGTCTCCATTGATAGCACCAGCACAAACAAACAAATATTTGCACCCAACGCGATAAAGGGGTTATCAATCCCTTAATGGTTAATTGCAAGGATGCGATCTAATAGTGATGGATATAAAAGATAAGTAAAAGTGCAAAATAAAACAAAAGTAAATAAATTGCAGCAAGGTATTTTTGTGTTTTTGATTTTGCAGGTCTAAAAATAATTTGATAAAAGATAGACCCACGGGCCATAGTTTTCACTAGAGGCTTCTCTCTTGAAAGAAAGCATACGGTGGGTAAACAAATTAATATTGAGCAATTGATAGAAAAGCGCATAGTTATGACAAGTTCCAAGGCAATGATCATGTATATAGGCATCACGTCCGAGACAAGTAGACCGACTCCTGCCTGCATCTACTACTATTACTCCACACATCGACCCTGCCCAACATGCATATAGTGTATTAAGTTAACAAGAACGGAGTAACACCTTAAGAAAGATGACATGATGTATAGGGATAGATCCAATCAATATGAACAAACCCCATATTTTTATCCTTAATGGCAATAATACAAATACGCGTCATGTCCCCTTCTGTCACTCGGATTGAGCACCATAAGATTGAACCCATTACAAAGCACCTCTCCAATTGCAAGAAAAGTCAATCTAGTTGGCCAAACCAAATCAATAGATCAAAGGGAAATACAAAGCTATATAAATCATGCATAAAAAGAGTTCAGAGAAGAATCAAATATCATTCATATATAATCTGCTCATAAACCCACAATTCATCGGATCTCAACAAACACACCGCAAAATAAGATTGCATTGAATAGATCTCCAAGAACATCAAGGAGAACATTGTATTGAAGATCAAAGAGAGAGAAGAAGCCATCTAGTTACTATCTATGGACCCGTATGTCTGTGGTAAACTACTCACACATCATCGGAAGGGCAACAAGGTTGATGTAGAAGCCCTCCGTGATCGAATCCCCTTCTGGCAGAGTACCGAAAAAGGTCCCAAGATGGGATCTCACGAAGACATAAACTTGCGGCGGTGAAAAAGTATTTTTGGTGTGCCCTCTGGTCTACGGGGAATATTTGAGTACTTATTAGGGTTGGAAGTGCCACGGGGCCCCACAAGCTTGGGGCACCCCTCTGGGACGCCCCCCTGAGCTTGTGGCCACCTCGTGGCTCTTCTAGACTCCTCCTGAAGCTTCCAGGGTGTCTTGTGGTCCATGAAAAATTGTCAAAAAGTTTCATTCCATTTGGACTCCATCTAGTATTGATTTTCTGTAAAGACAAAAATAAGGAAAAAAACAACAACTGGCATTGGGCACAATGTTAATAAGTTAGTCCCAAAAATGATATAAATAGCGTAATAATGCATAAAACATCCAAGACTGATAATATAATAGCATGGAACAATCAAAAACTATAGATATGTTGGAGACGTATAAAACATCCCTAATCTTAATCATTCCTCGTCCTCTAGTAGGTAAATGATAAAAACAGAATTTTTGATATGGGATGCTACCTAACATGTTTATCATGTAATCTTTCTTTATATGGCGTGAATATTCAGATCCATAAGATTCAAAAAAAGTTTAATATTGACATAAAAACAATAATACTTCAAGCATACCAAAAAGCAATCATGTCTTTTCAAAATATCATGGCTAAAGAAAGGTATACCTACAAAATCATATAGTCTTGTCATGCTCCATCTTCTTAACACAAAGTGTTTATTATGCACAACCCCGATGTTAGCCAAGACATTGGTTCATACTTTTAACGCGCTTCAGCTTTTTCAACTCTCACGCAATACATGAGCGTAAGCCATGGATATAGCACTATGGGTGGAATAGAATATGATGTTGGAGGTTGTGTGGAGAAGACAAAAAAGAAGAAAGTCTCACATTGACGAGGCTAATCAATGGGCTATGGAGATGCCCATCAATTGATATCAATGTAAGTAGTAGGGATTGCCATGCAACAGATGCACTAGAGATATAAGTGTATGAAGGCAGAAAAAGAAAATAAAGTGGGTGTGCATCCAACTTGCTTGCTCATGAAGACCTCGAGCATTTGAGGAAGGCCATCATTGGAATATACAAGCAAAGTTCTATAATGAAAGATTCTCACTAGTAATATATGAAAGTGACAAGATAGAAGATTCTCTATCATGCATAACATGGTGCTACTTTGAAGCACAAGTGTGGAAAATGATAGTAACATTGTCCCTTCTCTTTTTTCTCTTTTTTTTCCTTTATCATTTTTGTTGGGCACTTTGGCCTCCTTTTCTCTTGGGCTCATTTGGCCTCTTTTTTTCTTGGGCTCATTTGGCCTCCTTTTTTTATCTTTTTATTCATCACATGGGACAATGCTCTAATAATGAACATGATCATCACACTTTTATTTACTTACAACTCAAAAGAAAATTACAACTCGATACTAGAACAAAAATATGACTCTATATGAATGCCTTCGGCGGTGTACCGGGATGTGCAATGATCTAGCGTGACATGTATAAAAAATATGAACGGTGGCGTATGATAACCCACAAGTATAGGGGATAAATTGTAGCCTCTTTCAATAAGTAAGAGTGTCGAACCCAACGAGGAGCTAAAGGTAGAACAAATATCCCCTCAAGTTTTATTGACCACCGATACAACTCTACGCACACTTGACGTTCGCTTTACCTAGAACAAGTATAAAACTAGGAGTACTTTGTAGGTGTAACGGGATAGGTTTGCAAGAATATAAAGAGCATGTAAATAAAAACTAGGGGCTGTTTTAGGTAAAGAAGCAATAAAGTTAGTATAGCGAGTGTGGAAAAGTGCTGGTAGGAGTTGCAAAATTGTCCCTAAGCAATTGACTACTTTACTAGACCGATAGCAAGTTTTATGGGGGAGAGGCAACTGCTAGCATGTCATCCCTGACTTAGAATTCTATGCACTTATGATTGGAACTATAAGCAAGCATCCGCAACTACTAAGGTTCATTAAGGTAAGACCCAACCATAGCATTAAGATATATTGATCCCCCTTCAATCCTGTATGCAGTTTCTGTCACTCTTGCCCTCCAATACATAGTCCTATCAACTGTTGGGGATCGTTGCAGAAATTAAAAATTTTCTACGCATCACCAATATCAATCTATGGAGAGACTAGCAACGAGAGAGAGGGGAGTGCATCTTCATACCCTTGAAGATCGCGATGCGTAAGCGTTGCAAGAACGCGGTTGGAGGAGTCATACACGCAACGATTCAAATCGCGGTCGATTCCGATCTAAGCGCCGAACAACAGCGCCTCTGTGTTCAACACACGTGCATGCCGGTGACGTCTCCCGCGCATTGATCCAGCAAGGAGGAGGGAGAGGTTGGGGAAGAAAACTCCAGCAGCAGCACGACAATGTGGTGGTGGTGGAGCTGTGTGGTTTCTAGCAGGGCTTCGCCAAGCACTACGGAGAACGAGGATGTGGAGAGGTAGTGCTGCG
>NC_057812.1:512666060-512674918 GCF_018294505.1 Triticum aestivum | reverse complement strand
AGAGAGAGAGACTCGTGTCTTTGGCAGCCCCCAAACCTCCACTATTTATAGGAGGAGGGGAGGAGGGTGTGCCCCCTCTAGGGTTCCCACTCCTAGGGGGCGGCATCCCTAGATGGGATAGAGGGGGGCGTCCAAGAGGGGGAGAGAGGGGGCGCGCCCTAGGGTGGGCCTTAGGCCCATCTGCGCCTAGGGTTTCACCCTTTCCCCTCCTAGCTGCACCTTGGGCCCTGGTGGGAGGCACACCAGGCGACTCAGGGGATGTTCCCTTCCCACTCTTGGCCCATGCAAGCCTCCGGGGCTGGTGGCCCCTCCTGGTGGACCCCCGGAACCCACCGGTGGTCCCGATACATTACCGGTGATGCCCGAAACACTTCCGGTGGTCAAAACCTCACTTCCTATATATTATTCTTTACCTCCGGACCATTCCGGAACTCCTCGTGACGTCTGGGATCTCATCTGGGACTCCGCAAAACATTCGGTAACCACGTACAAACTTTCCCTATAACCCTAGCGTCATCGAACCTTAAGTGTGTAGACCCTATGGGTTCGGGAGGCATGCATACATGACCGAGACATCTCTTTGGTCAATAACCAATAGCGGGATCTGGATACTCATGTTGGCTCCTACATGTTCCACGATGATCTTATCGGATGAACCACGATGTCGAGGATTCAATCAATCCCGTATACAATTCCATTCGTCTACCGGTATGATACTTGCCCGAAGTTCGATCGTCGGTATTCCTATACCTTGTTCAATCTCGTTACTGGCAAGTCTCTTTTTCTCGATCCGTAACACATCATCCCGTGATCAACTCCTTGATCACATTGAGCTCATTATGATGATGTGCTACCGAGTGGGCCCAGAGATACCTCTCCGTCACACGGAGCGACAAATCCCAGTCTCGATTCGTACCAACCCAACAGACACTTTCGGAGATACCCGTAGTGCACCTTTATAGCCACCCAGTTACGTTGTGACGTTTGGCACACCCAAAGCATCCCTACGGTATCTGGGAGTTGCACAATCTCATGGTCTAAGGAATTGATACTTGACATTAGAAAAGCTTTAACACACGAACTACATGATCTTGTGCTATGCTTAGGATTGGGTCTTGTCCGTCACATCATTCTCCTAATGATGTGATCCCGTTATCAATGACATCCAATGTCCATGGTCAGGAAACGTAACCATCTATTGATCAATGAGCTAGTCAACTAGAGGCTCACTAGGGACATGTTGTGGTCTATAGCATGAACAATAGACAATTATCATGAACAAGGAAATATAATAATAACCATTTTATTATTGCCTCTAGGGCAGATTTCCAACAGTCTCCCACTTGCACTAGAGTCAATAATCTAGTTACATTGTGATGAATCGAACACCCATAGAGTTCTGGTGTTGATCATGTTTTTCTCGTGGAAGAGGTTTAGTCAACGGATCTGCGACATTCAGGTTCGTATGCACATTACAAATATCTATGTCTCCATCTTGAACATTTTCACGAATGGAGTTGAAGCGACGCTTGATATGCCTGGTCTTCTTGGGAAACCTGGGCTCCTTGGCAAGGGCAATGGCTCCAGTGTTGTCACAAAAGAGAGTCATCGGGCCCGACGCATTGGGAATAACTCCTAGGTCGGTAATGAACTCCTTCATCCAGATTGCTTCATGTGCTACCTCCGAGGCTGCCATGTACTCCGCTTCACATGTAGATCCCGCCACGACGCTTTGCTTGCAACTGCACCAGCTGACTGCCCCACCATTCAAAATATACACGTATCTGGTTTGTGACTTGGAGTCATCCAGATCTGTGTTGAAGCTAGCGTCAACGTAACCCTTTACGACGAGCTCTTCGTCACCTCCATAAACGAGAAACATATCCTTAGTCCTTTTCAGGTACTTCAGGATGTTCTTGACCGCTGTCCAGTGTTCCATGCCGGGATTACTTTGGTACCTTCCTACCAAACTTACGGAAAGGTTCACATCAGGTCTGGTACACAGCATGGCATACATAATAGACCCTATGGCCGAGGCATAGGGGATGACACTCATCTTTTCTCTATCTTCTGCCGTGGTCGGGCATTGAGCCGTGCTCAATCTCACACCTTGCAATATAGGCAAGAACCCCTTCTTGGACCGATCCATATTGAACTTCTTCAATATCTTGTCAAGGTATGTGCTTTGTGAAAGACCAATGAGGCGTCTTGATCTATCTCTATAGATCTTGATGCCCAATATGTAAGCAGCTTCTCCAAGGTCCTTCATTGAAAAACACTTATTCAAGTAGGCCTTTATGCTTTCCAAGAATTCTATATCATTTCCCATCAATAGTATGTCATCCACATATAATATGAGAAATGCCACACAGCTCCCACTCACTTTCTTGTAAACACAGGCTTCTCCATAAGCCTGTGTAAATCCAAACGCTTTGATCATCTCATCAAAGCGAATGTTCCAACTCCGAGATGCTTGCACCAACCCATAGATTGAGAACTGGAGCTTTCACACCTTGTCAGCATTCTTAGGATCGACAAAACCTTCTGGCTGCATCATATACAATTCTTCCTTAAGGAAACCATTAAGGAATGCCGTTTTGACGTCCATCTGCCATATCTCATAATCATAGAATGCGGCAATTGCTAACATGATTCGGATGGACTTCAGCTTCGCTACGGGTGAGAAGGTCTCATCGTAGTCAACCCCTTGAACTTGTCGCTAACCCTTAGCAACAAGTCGAGCCTTATAGATGGTCACATTACCATCCGCGTCTATCTTCTTCTTAAAGATCCATTTATTTTCTATGGCTCGTCGATCATCAGGCAAGTCAGTCAAAGTCCACACTTCGTTTTCATACATGGATCCTATCTCGGACTTCATGGCTTCAAGCCATTTGTTGGAATCCGGGCCCACCATCGCTTCTTCATAGTTCAAAGGTTCACCGTTGTCTAACAACATGATTTCCAGGACAGGGTTGCCGTACCACTCTGGTGCGGAACGTGTCCTCGTGGACCTACGAAGTTCAGTAGTACCTTAATCCGAAGTTTCATGATCATTATCATTAACTCCCTCTCTAATCGGTGTAGGCACCACAGAAACATTTTCTTGAGCCGCGCTACTTTCCGGTTCAAGAGGTAATACCTCATCAAGTTCTACTTTCCTCCCACTTAGTTCTTTCGAGAGAAACTCTTTCTCTAGAATGGATCCATTCTTGGCAACAAAGATCTTGCCTTCGGATCTGAGGTAGAAGGTATACCCAATAGTTTCCTTAGGGTATCCTATGAAGACGCATTTTTCTGACTTGGGTTCGAGCTTTTCAGGTTGAAGTTTTTTGACATAAGCATCGCATCCCCAAACTTTCAGAAATGACATCTTAGGTTTCTTTCCAAACCATAATTCATATGGTGTCGTCTCAACGGATTTCGACGGAGCCCTATTTAAAGTGAATGCGGCAGTCTCCAAAGCATAACCCCAAAATGATAGCGGTAGATCGGTAAGAGACATCATAGATCGCACCATATCCAATAGAGTGCGATTATGATGTTCGGACACACCATTACGCTGAGGTGTTCCAGGAGGCGTGAGTTGTGAAACAATTCCACATTTCCTTAAGTGCGTGCCAAATTCGTGACTCAAATATTCTCCCCCACGATCTGATCATAAGAACTTTATTTTCCTGTCACGTTGATTCTCTACCTCATTCTGAAATTCCTTGAACTTTTCGAAGGTCTTAGACTTGTGTTTCATTAAGTAGACATACCCATATCTACTCAAGTCATTAGTGAGGTGAGAACATAAAGATAGCCACCGCGAGCCTCAACGCTCATTGGACCGCACACATCAGTATGTATGATTTCCAATAAGTTGGTTGCTCGCTCCATTGTTTCAGAGAACGGAGTCTTGGTCATTTTTCCCATGAGGCATGGTTTGCATGTGTCAAATGATTCATAATCGAGAGACTCCAAAAGTCCATCTGCATGGAGTTTCTTCATGTGTTTGACACCAATGTGACCAAGGCTACAGTGCCACAAGTATGTGGGACTAACATTATCAACCTTACACTTCTTGGCATTCACACTGTGAATATGTGTAACATCGCGTTCGAGATTCAATAAGAATAAACCATTGACCAGTGGGGCATGACCATAAAACATATCTCTCATATAAATAGAACAACCATTATTCTCATATTTAAATGAGTAGCCATCTCGCATTAAACGAGATCCAGATACAATGTTCATGCTCAATGCTGGCACTAAATAACAATTATTGAGGTTTAAAATTAATCCCGTAGGTAAATGTAGAGGTAGCGTGCCGACGGCGATCACATCGACCTTGGAACCATTCCAGACGCGCATCGTCACCCCGTCCTTCGCCAGTCTCCACTTATTCCACAGCTCCTGTTTTGAGTTACAAATATGAGCAACCGCACTAGTATCAAATACCCAGGAGCTACTACGAGTGCTGGTTAGGTACACATCAATAACATGTATATCACATATACCTTTGGTATTGCCGGCCTTCTTATCCGCTAAATACTTGGGGCAGTTTCGCTTCCAGTGACCGTTTCCCTTGTAATAAAAGCACTCAGTCTCAGGCTTGGGTCCATTCTTTGGCTTCTTCCCGACAGCTTGCTTACCGGGCGTGGCAACTCCCTTGCCGTCCTTCTTGAAGTTCTTTTTACCCTTGACTTTCCTGAACTTAGTGGTTTTATTCACCATCAACACTTGATGTTCCTTTTTGATATCCATCTCCGCTGATTTCAACATTGAATATACCCTAGGAATGGTCTTTTCCATCCCCTGCATATTGAAGTTCATCACAAAGCTCTTGTAGTTAGGTGGAAGCGACTGAAGGATTCTGTCAACGACCACGTCATCCGAGAGATTGACTCCCAGCTACGACAAGCGGTTGTGCAACCCAAACATTTTGAGTATGTGCTCGCTGACAGAACTGTTCTCCTCCATCTTACAACTGTAGAACTTGTCAGAGACTTCATATATCTCGACTCGGGCATGAGCTTGGAAAACCATTTTTAGGTCTTGGAACATCTCATATGCTCCGTGTTGCTCAAAACGCTTTTGGAGCCCTGGTTCTAAGCTGTAAAGCATGCTGCACTAAACCAGGGAGTAATCATCACTACGTGACTGCCAGGCGTTCATAATGTCTTGAGTTGCTGGGAAAACAGGTGCGTCACCTAGCGGTGCTTCAAGGACATATGCTTTCTTGGCAGCTATGAGGATAATCCTCAGGTTACGGACCCAGTCCGTGTAGTTGCTGACTTCATCTTTCATCTTGGTTTTCTCTAGGAACGCGTTGAAGTTGAGGGCAACATTAGCGTGGGCCATTTGATATACAGTACATATTGTAAAGATTTTAGACTAAGTTCATGATAAGTAAGTTCATCTAATCAAATTATTCAAAGAACTCCCACTCAGATAGACATCCTGTAACACCCACGATGCAGCTATATCTCCCACGTGTCGGAGCACGACTTAGAGGCATAACCACATTGTAGGCATGTCGCAAGAGGGGTAATCTTTACACATCCCATGTACTGAATAAGAAAAAGGTACATAGTTGGCTTACAATTGCCACTTCACACAATACATAAATATAGCATAACATCATCCAGATACAATCAAGGTCCGACTACGGAACCAAAATAAAGACAACCCCAAATACATAAGATCCCCGATCGCCCCAACTGGGCTCCACTACAGATCGTCTGGAAAGGAAACATAGTAACGTCCTGAGTCCTCATCGAACTCCCACTTGAGTTCAGTCGCATCCCCTGGCAAGGTATCATCGGCACCTGCATCTGGTTTTGGAAGTAATCTTCGAGTCACGGGGACTCAGCAATCTCACACCCTCATGATCAAGACTATTTAAGCTTATGGGTAGGAAAAGGTATGTGAGGTGGAGCTGCAGCAAGCACTAGCATATATGGTGGCTAACATAGCAAATGAGAGCGAGAAGAGAAGGCAAGGCACGATCGAGAATCTATGATCAAGAAGTGATCATAGAACTACTTACGTTCAAGCATAACACGAGGCCGTGTTCTCTTCCCGGACTCCACCGGAAAGAGACCATCACGGCTACACACGCTTTTGATTCATTTTAGTTAAGTTAAGTTTCAGGTTCTTTACAACCGGACATTAACAAATTCCCATCTGCCCATAACCGCAGGCATGGCTTTCGAAAGTTCAAAACCCTGCAGGGGTGTTCCAACTTAGCCCATCAGAAGCTCTCACGGTCAACGAAGGATATTCCTTCTCCGAGGACGGCCCGATCAGACTCGGAATCCCGGTTACAAGACATTTCGACAATGGTAAAACAAGACCAGCAAAGCCGCCCGAATGTGCCGACAAATCCCGATAGGAGCTGCACATATCTCATTCTCAGGGCACACCGGATGAGCCAGACGTCGGGTTGGCATATACCCTGGTTGCCCAGGGGGCGCCGAACACCGCTCAGGTTGGACCAACACTTAGAGAAGCACTCGCCCGGGGGGGGGGGGGGGTAAAATAAAGATGACCCTTGAGTCCGCAAAACCCAAGGGAAAAAAGGCTAGGTGGCAAATGGTAAAACCAAGGTTGGGCCTTGCTGGAGGAGTTTTATTCAAGGCGAATTGTCAAGGGGTTCCCATTATAACCCAACCGCGTAAGGAACGCAAAATCAAGAAACATAACAACGGTATGACGGAAACTAGGGCGGCAAGAGTGGAACAAAACACCAGGCATAAGGCCGAGCCTTCCACCCTTTACCAAGTATATAGGTGCATTAAAGTAAACCATATATAATAATGATATCCCAACAATAATCATGTTCCAACAAGGAACAAACTCCAATCTTCACCTGCAACTAGCAACACTATAAGAGGGGCTGAGCAAAGCGGTAACATAGCCAAACAATGGTTTGCTAGGACAAGGTGGGTTAGAGGTTTGACATGGAAATATGGGAGGCATGATATAGCAAGTGGTAGGTATCGCGGCATAGGCATAGCAATAGAGCGAGCAACTAGCAAGCAAAGATAGAAGTGATTTCGAGGGTATGGTCATCTTGCCTGCAAAGTTCTTCGAGTTGACGTAAGCTTGATCCTCGTAAGCGTACTCAACGGGTTCCTCGATCACGTACTCGTCTCCCGGATCTACCCAAAGCAAGAACACAAGCAAAGGGAACCATGATCAACCACGGTGCAATGCGCAAGCAACATGATGCAAAACGTGGCATGATATGCGGGATGTGATATGCAATGCATATGCGTGCTCCAGAAGGAAAAAGTTCAACCAGGCCTCAACTTGGCAAACCAAGTGCACCACTGGAAAGATGAGTTGATTTTGGTCGAAATCGATATAAAGATCACCGGAATCGGATGCACGATTTGCAAATGGTAAGCCAAACAATAATGGTACTATTCTGCGATTAACAGCACGATGCCATCTAGAACGCAACAACAAACTAAGCTACTGCACTCTAACATAGCAACAAAGCACATGGCAGTGATCCACTCAAGATGCTTGACAAAAGATGAACACCGAGCTACGGCTAAATCACACAATAGCAGGCTCAAACAAGCATGGCAAAAGTGCAAAAGATAATAGGTTCACAGACTTAGTGAAAATAACATGTCTGGATTTAACATCAGGAAGCAATGTTTAGAGAAAGACAACAACATGCTACATGATCAGATCATAGCAACACAAGGCATGGCATGAAACTACTCAAAGCATATAACAAAAGTCCCTTACTGACCATAAGCCAAAAGGGATCAGAAAATATAATGGCACCCATGTAAACATAGCAAGTTTCGTTAACAGATTCAGACTTAACAGAAAACTGGACATGGCATAAACAGAGTTACGTAGGCATGTTTGCGAGCTCGATGCACTCACCACAAGGCATTGCATGACAAACTAAGCATACACCCAGCAAGAAGACATGATCAAGAAGCTAAACATGGCAAGAACAATCTCATAGCATGCATGAATCAACTACTACAACCTTGGTAAAATTGATTAACACGTAAACAATCTGCCAGGAACATTTTATAGCAAAAGTAGAGCAAGATTGAGTCATTCTAGGTTACTCCATAATTGTAAACAAAGACATGGATGGATAGAACATAACAATATCTAAAAATCATCCTTACTGATCATGCTCAAAAGACGCATGGATCACTCTGTAGCAACATGAATACATGGCATAAAAATAACATCAGGGAAAAGACTTAGAAGAATTCTAAGTCCCTAAAAACAACATCACGAGAGCTACTTTGCATGCTTGTGCTAGTCACCACATTGATCACAAAAATACATGGCATACACCCCTGTAAATATGGCATGACATAGCCCAAAACACATGTAGGGCTCAAGTTCATAGGAGGCACACATTAAACATGGCAAAAATGACAAATGTCCATAATCTGTTAAGAAACAGAAACTAACATTACATAGCACTCTTGCATCAGCATTTTAGGCATCAATATGGACTCAAACAAGCATGGTGCAATGGAATGAAATGAAGAGCACATCCAGACGAACAATTTGGTATATTACACGCCCAAAATGGAGCTACAAATGCAAAGTTATGATGCGATGAACATGCCAAAAAAATAACCATAAAAAGGACTTAGGGAAAAATTCCGAAGTCAACCTAGGGTTTTACTGTAGCCAGATCTGGACGCACGCGAATCGAGGATCATCGGAGCTTCATCGTAGAAGACGGGGGCGGTGGCCGAATCTTGCCGGATCTGCTCGCCGGCGACGAGGAGCAGGGAGGCGTCGAGGTGGTGGCGAGCGGCGCAGCGGCGGGCGAGGAGGAGGCCGGTCGGGCGGCGGCGGAAAAGAAGGCCGGC
>NC_057812.1:512660195-512665538 GCF_018294505.1 Triticum aestivum | reverse complement strand
GCGGTGCGGCGCGGGGCGGCTCGGGCCCAGATCCGTCCCGGGCGGGCCGACTGCGGGCTTCCGCGGGCCCGGCGGCAAAGTGGGTGCGGGGGGTGACGTGGCGAGCTCCTATTGGTGCGGGCGTGGTGGCGGAGTTGTCCGGCGGCGCGCGGACATGTCCGGTGGCGGCGGGGAGGAGTTTTAGGGTTTGGACTGCGCGAAAATCCGGGGAAGACACATATTTAGAGGAAGGAGGAGCAAGGAGAGTCCAAATGAGGTGCGGTTTTCTGCCACGCAATCGTGATCAAACGACCGAGAGGATGGAAAGGGTTTGGATGGGTTTTTGGCCACTTTGGAGGGGCATTGGGCTGCAACACACACAAGGCCTTTACGGTTCCTCGGTTAACCGTTGGAGTATCAAACGAAGTCCAAATGGCACGAAACTTGACATGCGGTCTACCGGTGGTATACCAAGGCCTCTTGGCAAATCTCGGTCCAATCCGAGAACGTTTAACACCCGCACACGAAAAGAAGCAAAAAAAGGGGGGGGGGCGCCGGAGGACATAGGAGTGTCGGATCGCAAAACGGACAACGAGGAAAATGCTCGGATGCCTGAGACGAACACGTAGGCAAATGCGGTGCACATGATGACATGATATGAGATGCATGACATGAACAAAATGCAAAACGGAGACAAAACCCAACCACAAGGGAATATCATAGCTTATTGCCGAAAATGGCAAGAGTTGGAATGCAAGTATGGCAAGTTACATACGGGGCGTTACAACACTCCACCACTACAAAAGGATCTCGTCCCGAGATCTAGGACTGGAAAAACTCCGGATATTCGGAACGGAGGTAGTCCTCGCGTTCCCAAGTGGCTTCACGGTCGGAATGATGTGACCACTTCACTTTCAGGAATTTGATAGACTTGTTGCGAGTCTTGCGCTCAGTTTCTTTAAGAATAGCAACAGGATGCTCATGATAAGACATGTCTTCTTGGAGATCAATCTCTTCGAAGTTGATGGTGCGGTCAGGAGTCTTGAAACACTTGCGAAGATGAGACACGTGAAACACGTCGTGCACATTTGCAAAGTTGGATGGAAGCTCAAGTTGATAGGCGAGATCGCCTCTTTTGCCAATGATCTTGAAAGGACCCACGTACCTAGGGGCAAGCTTCCCTTTGTTACCGAAGCGATGAGTACCTTTCATTGGAGAGACGCGGAGGTAGACATGGTCTCCGATCTCGAAAGCCAAGTCACGATGCTTGCTATCATAGTAACTCTTCTGACGCGATTGCGCGGCTTTGAGATTTTCACGAATGACTTTGCACATTTCTTCAGCCTCTGTGATCAAGTCATTTCCAAGAAGTTGGCGTTCACCAGTCTTTGACCAGTTAAGGGGAGTACGACACTTTCTGCCATAGAGAATCTCAAATGGGGCCTTGCCCAAACTCGCTTGGAAGCTGTTGTTGTAGGAGAACTCGGCATATGGAAGACAATCTTCCCACTTCATACCGAAGGAAATGACACAAGCCCTGAGCATATCTTCAAGAATTTGATTGACTCGCTTGACTTGGCCACTAGTTTGAGAATGAAAGGCTGTGCTGAAGCGAATGTTGGTGCCCATAGCCTTCTAAAAGGAGTCCCAGAACTTAGAAGTGAAGATGCTTCCACGATCTGAAGATATCAGCTGCGGAATGCCGTGCAAAGAGACAATCCTGGAGGTATATAGCTCTGCCAACTAAGCTGCTGTGATAGATTCTTTGATAGGAAGAAAATGAGCCACTTTAGTGAGCTTGTCGATGACAACAAAGATAGCATCATTGCCACGTTTGGAATTGGGAAATCCAGTCACGAAGTCCATCTCAATATGGTCAAACTTCCATTCTGGAATGGCAAGAGGTTGGAGGAGACCAGCTGGTCGTTGGTGTTCTGCTTTCACTCTTCTGCATACATCACATTCATTCACGAACTAAGCAATCTCGCGCTTCATTCGAGTCCACCAATACGACTGCTTGAGGTCATGGTACATCTTTGTACTTCCAGGATGAATAGAAAGGAGTGAATTGTGAGCCTCGTTCATAATGACTTTATGAAGGTCACCCTTAGGAACAACAATGCGATCCTCGAAGAAAAGAGTATCTTTGTCATCAAGGCGATAGCACTTGTACTTGGGTTGGCTCTTGGCAATCCCAATCTTCACCTTCTTCACCATAGCATCAAGAAGTTGAGCCTCACGAATCTGATCTTCCAAAGTAGGAGAGACTTGGAGGTTGGCAAGGAATCCTTGAGGAACAACTTGGAGATTAAGTTTGCGGAAAGCTTCACAAAGATCCGGTTGGAAGGGCTTAAGAATCAAACTGTTGCAGTAAGCCTTCCTGCTCAAAGCGTCAACAATGACATTGGCCTTTCCTGGAGTGTATTTGATACTCGGATTATACTCTTGAATCATTTCGACCCAACGAGTCTACCTGAGGTTGAGGTTGGGCTGAGTGAAGATGTACTTGAGACTCTTATGATCAGTGAAGATGGCCATTTTTCTTCCCAACAAGAGATGTCTCCATGTTAAAAGAGCATGAACAACTGCCGCCAACTCGAGGTCATGAGTGGGGTAGTTCTTTTCGTTGGGCTTCAACTGGCGAGAGGTATATGCCACAACTTCCTTCTCTTGCATTAACACAGCACCGAGACCTTGAAGGGAAGCATCACAGAAAACCTCGAATGGTTTGGATTCATCAGGAGGAGTCAGAACTGGAGCTATGACTAACTTCTCTTTGAGGGTGTTGAAAGCGATTTCACATTCAGGCATCCAGACATACTTCACGTGCTTCTGGAGAAGGTTTGAAAGAGGCTTCACGATCTTAGAGAAATTCTCAACGGATCTTCGACAATAGCTTGCGAGCCCAAGGAAGCTGCGGAGCTGCTTCACATTCTGAGGCGGTTCCCAATTCACAATTGCAGACACCTTCTCAGGATTAACAACTATGCCCTTGGCGGAGATGATATTCCCAAGGTAGAGAACCTCATCGAGCCAAAACTCGCACTTTGAAAACTTCGCATAGAACTGATGTTCTCTGAGTTTGTCCAGCACCAATCTCAAGTGCTTGGCATGATCCTCCTTGTTCTTGGAAAAGTCAAAATGTCATCGAGATAGACCAAGATGAAGTCATTTGTGTAAGGGTTGAAGATGAAGTTCATCATGCGAGAGAATGTTGGAGGAACATTGACAAGGCCGAAAGACATGACAGTGTATTCATATGAACCATAGCTTGTTCTGAATGCTGTCTTGGGAATGTCTTGTTCACGAATGTGAATCTGATGATAGCCAATACAGAGGTCAAGCTTGGAGAATACTTGATCACCTTTGAGTTGTTCGAAAAGCTCATTGATGTTGGGTAGTGGGTACTTGTTCTTTATGGTCTTCTTGTTCAATGGACGGTAGTCGACACAAATTCGGTCCGTGCCATCCTTCTTCTTGACAAAAAGAACACCACAACCCCATGGAGAAGAACTTGGTCAGATGAGACCCATACGCTCTTGTATATCGAGTTGTTTCTTTAGCTCCTTCAACTCTTCTGGTTCAAGCTTGTAAGGACGTTTGCAAACAGGTTCCGTGCTAGGCTCAAGATCGATGACGAATTCAACTGGCCGGTGAGGAGGCATTCCTGGAAGCTCTTCTGGAAAAATGTCTTGATATTCACAAATGACTGGAATCTAAGAGATGGCATCCAACTTGCCCTTCTCATTGAGAGAAAACAGTTGAATGGTATCATCATGAGCAGCAAAAACGATCACATCCTCAGACGAGTGTGTCAATTGAATCTGCCTGGCAGCACAATCAAGCTGAGCCTTGTGCTTAGAAAGCCAGTCCATGCCGAGAATTAGATCAATATCCAAGTTACCGAGAACAATTGGAGAGGATAGACACTTATAGTCGCCCATCATGATAGAAACATCCAGAACCATAGAGCTTGCATTCATGAATTTACCCAGAGAGACAACTGATAACTGCCTAGGAAAATCTTGGAAAGGCAACTCATGCTTAGATGCAACTGGTCTTGAAATGAAACAATGCGATGCACCAGTATAAAAAATGACTTTTTTAGGAATATCGTTAACAGGAAGGTTACCCATGATCACTTCTGACGAGTCCTATGCCTGAGCTGCGTTCATCAAGTTGACCTTTGCAGGCTTGGGATTATGCTTGACCACTGCATTGCTAGCAGATCTCACAGGAGGTGGAGGAGGAAGACGCCTTTGGTTGAAGCATTTGTTTGCGTAGTGACCTTTCTGCTGACACATGTTGCACGTAACCTCTGAAAGCGACTGTAACACCCCCGATGCGACTATATCTCTCATGTGTCGAGGCACGACTTAGAGGCATAATCGCATTGAAGGCATATGTCGCAAGTTAGGCAATCTTCACAACATCCCATGTAATATGAATAATAAAGGGGAGATAACATAGTTGGCTTACACTCGCCACGTCAATCAAGTACATAAATAACATTACATCATCCAAACACTCATGGCCCGACTACGGCGCCAAAATAAAAGAGAACCCAACATGCGACACGGTCCCGATCACCCCCAACTGGGCACCACTACTGATCATCAGGAAAAGAAACATAGTAATGTTGAGAGCCTTTGTCGAACTCCCACTTGAGCTCAAACGCGTCACCTGGAGCGGAATCATCGGGCCCTGCATCTGGGGTAATAGTAATCTGTGAGCCACAGGGACTCAGCAATCTCGCACCCTCGCGATCAAGACTATTTAAGCCTATAGGTAAGGCAAGGTAAATATGTGGAGCTGCAGCAAGCGACTAGCAAAAATATGGTGGCTAACTTATTCGCAAAAGAGAGCGAGAAGAGGAGGCAAAGCGCGAGCGAGAAACTAGAGTGCAACCTGCGCAAACATTACTCCAACACCGTGTCCACTTCCTAGACTCCGCCGAGAAGAGACCATCACGGTAACACACTCAGTTGATTCATTTTAGTTAAGTTAAGGTTCAAGTTATCTACAACCGAACATTAACAAATTCCCATCTGCCCATAACCGCGGGCACGGCTTTTGAAAGTTCAAATCCCTGCAGGGGAGTCCCAACTTAGCCCATGACAAGCTCTCACGGTCAACGAAGGAATAGACCTCCTCCCAAGACGTTCCGATCAGACTCGGTATCTCGGTTCTTCAAGACACTTCGACAGGTTAAAACAGGACCAGCAACACCGCCCGAATGTGCCGACAAATCCCGATAGGAGCTGCACATATCTCTTTCTCAGGGCACACTCAGATGAGCGCTCCATACAACTAAAACCAAACCTCGAGTTTCCCCGAGGGGGCGCTACACAGGACTCTAGTTTG
>NC_057812.1:512653922-512659869 GCF_018294505.1 Triticum aestivum | reverse complement strand
TGGAAACCCAAGGGAAAAAGAGGCTAGGTGGCAAATGGTAAAACCAAGGTTGGGCATTGCTGGAAAAGCTTTAATCAAGGCGAACTATCAAGGGGTTCCCATTATAACCCAATCGCGTAAGGAACGCAAAATCCGGGAACATAACACCGATATGACGGAAACTAGGGCGGCAAGAGTGGAACAAAACACTAGGCAAGAGGCCGAGCCTTCCACCCTTTACCAAGTATATAGATGCATTAAGATAACAAGATAATATAATCATATCCCAACAAGTAAATAAATGTTCCAACAAGGAACGACCTTCAATCTTCACCTGCAACTATCAGCGCTATAAGAGGGGCTGAGCAAAGCGGTAACATAGCCAAACAACGGTTTGCTAGGACATGGTGGGTTAGAGGTTTGACATGGCAATTTGGGAGGCTTGAAAGCAAGTGGTAGGCACCGTAGCATTGGCAAAGCAAAAGAGCGAGCAAACTAGCATAGCAAAGATAGTAGTGATTTCGAGGGTATGATCATCTTGCCTGCACAGTTGTCAGAGTTGACTGGATCCTCGAAAGCAAACTCAACGGGCTCCTCGTTAGCGAACTCGTCTCCCGGCTCTACCCAAACAAGACAAACAAGCAACAAGGACACAATCAACCACGTGCAAGGATCAAACAAGATGATGCAAAGATGGTATGCTATGCAGGATGCGATGCGGGATGCATATGCAAGATGTGACAGGAAATGCAAGAACCTGGCCTCAACTTGGAAATCCAAGTATGCCACTGGAAAGATGAGATGAAATCGTTTGAAAATGATATAAAGATCATCGGAATCGGAGTTACGGTTTGGAAATGGCAAGCGATTCAAATATGACACCGGTCTGTGATTTACAGCAAGTAGCCATCTAAATGCAACGAGATGAACATGCTACAGCACCCAAACATGACAACAAAATACATGGCAGGGATGCATACAAGATGGTTAACAAAAGTCTAGCACTGAGCTACGGCCAATTCATCCATTAACAGGTTCAAACAAGCATGGCAAAAATGCATATGGCAAACAGATTTCAGACAGTGAAATTAACACTTGTCTGGAATTTCAGATCAGGTAGCACTCTTCGGAGCAACAAAACTACATGCTACAGGACCTGAACATGGCAAAGTAAAGCATGGTATGCCGCTACTCAAAGAGCTTAACAAAAGTCCCTTCGTGACCTTGAGCCAAAAGGATGAGAAAATACAATTGCAAGCATGTGAACATAGCAAAAACATAATCAGTTTTTAGACTTAGTGAAAACTGGCACATGCTGAAACATAACTCAAGTAGGCATGTTTACAAGCTCGATGCACTCACTACGGTGTAAGTCATGAAAAGCTAAGCATACATCCAACAAGAACACACAAAATGCAAGCTAGAAATGGCAAGAACAATAGCATAGCATGCACGGATCAACTACAACATCATCAGCAAAATTGCAAACAAGTTGACAATCTACCCAGATTCACAAGTTGACAATATTCCCAAACGACTAGAATTTGCGAGATGGCATCGAGTTCACCCTTCTCATTGAGAGAAAACAGACGGATAGTATTATCCCGAGCGGAAAAGTCAATTACATCCTCAGACGAATGAGTCAATTGAATCTGCCTGGCAGCACAATCAAGATGTGCCTTGTGCTTAGAAAGCCAATCCATTCCAAGAATAAGATCAATATCCGAGTTACCAAGAACAATTGGGGAAGAAAGGAACTTGTAATCGCCCAATGTGATAGTAACCTCCGGGACACAGGTGTTAGCTGTCATCTGCTTGCCCGGTGACACAATTTGCAAGGAACTTTGCAGATACTGATAATCACACTCATACTTTGATGCAAAAGGTTTGGAAATGAAACAATGCGATGCACCAGTGTCAAAAAGAACTTTTGCAGGAACATCGTTAACAGGAAGGTTACCCATGATGACATCTGACGAAACCTCTGCCTGAGCTGCATTCATCAAGTTGACCTTGGCGTGCTTGGGGTTATGCTTGACCACAGCTGTACTTGCCGATCTCACAGGAGAAGGAGGGGGAAGACGCCTCTGGTTGAGACACTTGTTGGCATAGTGACCATTCTGTTGGCACTTGTTGCACGTGACCTCTGAAAGCGGACGGTGGTACAGAGCACTCGATCTTGGAGGTTGAGACGAAGTCTTGTTCTGAAAGCCAGGGTTGGGTGGGTGGGAAGAACCACTGCCACCTTTGCTCTTCTGCTAATACGGCTGACGGAACGGAGGAGGAGGAAGCCAATACTTCTGCTGCTTGGCCACTTGAGTAGATGAAGAAGGAGTAACATCTCTGACTCGCTTCTTGGAAGCATCACACCTCAACTAAGAAGCCTGTTGCTTCAATGCCATGTTGTAGAACTCATCGTATCTCAAGGGCTCGAAGAGAACAAGAGCTAGCTGAATTTCTTCTCTAAGACCACCCCTAAACTGGTATATCATGCTCTTCTCATCAGGGACGTCCTGCTTGGCAAAGCGGGCGAGCTTCTGAAACAACTTGTTGTAGTCATAGACAGACAAAGAGCCTTGCTTCATGTTGCGGAATTCCTCACGCTTTCTTTCAACCACGCTCTGGGGAATATGATGAGCTCGGAAATCTTGACGAAATTCATCCCAAGTGATAAAACGTCCACCCTGGAATCCTTGTATTGCTGGAACCATTCTGCAGCTTGATCTTTGACTTGGAAGGAAGCGAACTTGACAAAGTCCTCATGCCTGACGTTACTGCAATCGAAATGCTTGCATAGATCCACAAGCCAATCGTCAGCATCGGTTGCCTCAACACAATTGCTGAAAGTCTTTGGCCCATTAGCAAGGAACTGGTTGAGTGTAGAAAAGTGATTCTGATTGTTTCCTTGGTTCCCTTGGTTGCCTTGATTGCGCTCTTGGAGAATTTGCATGATCAACTGTGTGTTTGCATTGGTTGCGGCCATCATAGCTTGCCATGCCTCCGGGGGAGGTGGAGGTGGTGGCGGATTAGGATTCGGAGTCGTGCGCGTTGGAGGAGCCATCCTGAAAAGGTTGATATCCATTAGCACATTGATAGACAAATGAAGCTGAATCCAACGGAATGAAAATTGCAACATATAGTCTTCACATCCGAACAAAATGAACGAATGCGTTCCTCTTGAAATGGTCACATATCCATAAATTGAGAAGCCACTTAGAATTAAGGTAGAGAAATAAATCAACAAGGTACGGATCAAGAACGAATGATCGGTAAGAAATCCCAATCTCAAACCAATATCCGTGGAAGAAGAACTACAACTACTAGAATTCCCACCTATGAAACTCCCGAACCTTTCCGGTTATGCAATCAGGTGTTGGGGATACAGGGGAAGCATAATATCTCACCCAAACTAGCAAATCCTACATCCAGCTGTATCCATCCTTCAACACATAACCAAGAAACCTTCGGAAACCATCTACCTCAACCTTCGAAAAACATCCGTTATACAAGTTATGGCGATACTCCCGAACTCCCGCCCCAGTACTGGGTGGCGTCGAGGTTATCTCACCAACGAACTGCATAAAAGAGATTTTCGATGTCGGCGTACTAAACTCAGGTATTCCAGAACTGCAACAATACTATTATGATGACAACACCTCAGAGCTCAACTCCCCGGGACACTTCCACTAAACCCCTGACAGGAGGCACCAAGACAATGTTCTCATCATAAAACCATCGGAACGATTCCAAGATACCCGCGTGAACCTAAATTTTTTTTAGTGAAATTTGAGAAGAGAAGAGTCAAAACTCTACGTCAGGATGCCTTACCAGAGCGATGAGGAGACTGGGAAGTAAAAAGAATTCCTAAACTCTCCGATATATAATTCCTAAATGACTCAAAACATTTTTCTAGACACAACTCGGCTGCTAAAACGATCAAGCAACGGGGCTCCTAAGGTCGGGGAAGGCTCTAATTACCAACTTGTAACACTCTCGATGCGACTATATCTCTCACGTGTCGAGGAACGACTTAGAGGCATAATCGCATTGAAGGCATATGTCGCAAGTTAGGCAATCTTCACAACATCCCAAGTAATATGAATAATAAAGGGGAGATAACATAGTTGGCTTACACTCGCCACGTCAATCAAGTACATAAATAACATTACATCATACAAACACTCATGGCCCGACTACGGCACCAAAATAAAAGAGAACCCAACATGCAACACGGTCCCGATCACCCCCAACTGGGCACCACTACTGATCATCAGGAAAAGAAACATAGTAACGTTGAGAGTCTTCGTCGAACTACCACTTGAGCTCAAACGCGTCACCTGGAGCGGAATCATCGGGCCCTGCATCTGGGGTAATAGTAATCTGTGAGCCACAGGGACTCAGCAATCTTGCACCCTCGCGATCAAGACTATTTAAGCTTATAGGTAAGGCAAGGTAAATATGTGGAGCTGCAGCAAGCGACTAGCAAAAATATGGTGGCTAACTTATTCGCAAAAGAGAGCGAGAAGAGGAGGCAAAGCGCGAGCGAGAAACTAGAGAGCAACCTGCGCAAACATTACTCCGACACCGTGTCCACTTCCTAGACTCCGCCGAGAAGAGACCATCACGGTAACACACTCAGTTGATTCTTTTTAGTTAAATTAAGGTTCAAGTTATCTACAACCGGACATTAACAAATTCCCATCTGCCCATAACCGCGGGCACGGCTTTCGAAAGTTCAAATCCCTGCAGGGGAGTCCCAACTTAGCCCATGACAAGCTCTCATGGTCAATGAAGGAATATACCTCCTCCCAAGATGTTCCGATCAGACTTGGTATCTCGGTTCTTCAAGACACTTCGACAGGTTAAAACAAGACCAGCAACACCGCCCGAATGTGCCGACAAATCCCGATAGGAGCTGCACATATCTCTTTCTTAGGGCACACTCAGATGAGTGCTCCATACAACTAAAACCAAACCTCGAGTTTCCCGGCTCCTCGTTAGCGAACTCAAGTAGGCATGTTTACGAGCTCGATGCACTCACTACGGTGCAAGTCATGAAAAGCTAAGCATACATCCAACAAGAACACACAAAATGCAAGCTAGAAATGGCAAGAACAATAGCATAGCATGCACGGATCAACTACAACATCATCGGCAAAATTGTAAACAAGTTGACAATCTGCCCAGATTCACAAAGTAGCAAAAATAGAGCTCGATTGACTCAAGCTAGGGTGCTCCATAATTTCAAACAAAGACATGGATGGATAGAGCACTACAAGATTAACAAAACATCCTTACTGATCATCCTCAAAAGAGGCACAGATCACTAGGAAACAACATGAACATATGGCAATATGAGATAATAGATCAAGGACTTTGTGGAAATGCTAAGTCCCTGAAAACAGAATTACCAAGTGCACCACTTTGCTAGCTTGTGCTAGTCACCACACACATCACAAAAATACATGGGTTGCACCTCTGGAAAGATGACAAAAGCCTTAACAAAACATATGTAGAGCATCAGGGCATATCATGCACACATTAATCATGGCAAAAATGACAAAAGGCTAAATGGAGCAGCAGATCTGACAATTAACTCAAGTAGCCCTCTTCTAACAGCATTTCGGGCATCAAGATGAACTCAAATGAAAATGATGCAATGGAATGAAATGATGTACTCTCTGAGATGAACATTTTGATATGCTATATGCATGAATCGGAGCTACGGATGCAAAGTTACGAGGCTATGAACATGAGCACATTGATCTGCGATTTCGGAACTTAGAAAAAAAACACCTCCGAGATCTAGGGTTTACTGTTCACGGCACGCGAACCGAGGCGGCGGCGCGCGCACTCCGGCGAGCCGGTGGTGGCCGGGGCCGGCGAGGAGAGGGCCGGGGAGGTCGGGCGGCGGTGGATCCGGTCGCTCCTCGACCGGATCTAGCCGGAGGAGGGAGGCGAGGCTGAG